>NW_017671289.1:57075-258644 GCF_001879085.1 Nicotiana attenuata | reverse complement strand
GTGCGTAAATTTAAACGTGATGCAAGTTCCCATTGGACCATGAAATGCTCGTCTTCGGACGGCTAGGATGACGTCCTCAGACCATGACGTCCTGGGCCATGAAGCGTATAATAAAGGATTCGCAGGCTATGAAATGATGTTCTCGGGCTGTGAGGATGATGCCTCCGAACCATGATGCCTTTGAATAATGATATGCAAAAGATAAAGAAGGGGGTCCTCAGGCCATGGCATGGCGTTCTCGGGCTATGAAAAATGGTGCCTTTGAACAATGACGCCTTTTGGACAATTTGGCGATCTTTCAGCCCAAGCAAGACTTAAATGAAGCGGCGATATTTCAGCCGATGCAAGACTTAAATGAAGTGGCGATATTTCAGCCGTTGCAAGACTTAAATGAAGTGGCGATATTTCAGCTGTGCAAAAATGTAAGTACAGATGGCGATCTTTCAGCCGATACAGGATGAAGTGACGATATTTCAGCCGATGTGAGATTTAAATAAAGGTTGGCGATCTTTCAGCCATGCACGATTTAAATAAAGGTTTGGCGATCTTTCATCCATGCGGATGGAGGTAGAGCTTAACCTCAGAAGGTAGAATAGTAGCCTTATGCAATGCAGAAGAATGCAGATGGAGACAATGCTTAGTCTCGGAAGGCATAATGGTAGCCTTATGCAATGCAAAATGCAGATGGAGACAATGCTTAGTCTCGGAAGGCAGAAAGGTAGCCTTATGCAGTGCAAAAATGCAGATGGAGACAGAGCTTAGTCTCGGAAGGCAGAATAGTAGCCTTATGCAGTGCAAAAAATGCAGATGGAGACAATGCTTAGTCTCTGAAGGCAGAATGGTAGCCTTATGCAATGCAAAATGCAGATGGAGACAATGCTTAGTCTCGAAAGGCAGAAAGGTAGCCTTATGCAGTGCAAAAAATGCAGATGGAGACAGAGCTTAGTCTCGGAAGGCAGAAAGGTAGCCTTATGCAATGCAGAGGTAAAAGGTGAATAGTAACGAAAGCTCTTAGCTGATAGATGATAGCTGATAGCTGATTGCATCGTTGTGGCTGCTGGGGATGTCATGTGCGGATAGCGCTTGTAAGTAAGTGATAATTCTGAGAGTTGTATTCCTGCAAAAGTATGAGTATGTAATCTTATCTGATGATTTTATGTCTTGGGGTGCCTGCATTCAAAGAAAAATCGTGAGTTTTGTAAAGGGGGAAGGTTAGTTCGTCCTCCCGTGGACTTCGCTTGTCCTATTCGGCTCTTGCTTTCATTGGGGGTAGCATCACTAAGCAAAGCAATTCTTATAGTAGCTATGCATGATTTAGTAAAGAATATGATGTAACTACATAATTTTAAAATGATTTTCTTTTAGATGAACCGACGACTGCGACGCGGTTCAAGACATTGCAACCTCCCTCTTCGAAATTTTGAGGGTCCTCCTCAAAATTCTGCCCCAGTTTACTGGTCTGGTGCTTCCGACAGCTGCGCGCGATGACCGGCTGAAAATAAACTTCGGAATTTTGAGGGTCCTCCTCAAAATTCTGCCCCAGTTTCCAATATCGGGGGAAAATGAAGATTTTATTGAATTGTGACCGAACCCATAAGGCTGCCTACGTATCCCCTCTTAAACGGGAATCAGGTCAGACGTAATTCAGATTACATCATAAAGAAAATCATAAGTTCTACACATTGTATCGCTTGACTGCATCTGAATTGATCGGCTTTGGCCAAACTTCCCCGTCCATTTCTGCAAGTATGAGGGCTCCTCCTGTTAGAACCCGGTGAACCATGTATGGACCCTACCAGTTGGGAGAGAATTTTCCTTTGGCTTTATCCTGGTGCGGAAAAATTTTCTTCAATACCAGCTTTCCTGGTGTGAACTGTCTCGGCTTGACTCTTTTGTTGAAGGCTCTGGACATCCTCTTCTGATACAATTGACCATGGAAAACTGCATTCATTCTCCTTCCGTCTATAAGGGCTAACTGCTCGTAGCGACTCTTTACCCATTCTGCATCTTCATGTTCCGCTTCCTGTATAATTCGTAGGGAGGGAATTTCTACCTCTACGGGAATGAATGCCTCGGTACCATAAACCATCATATAGGGAGTCGCCCCAGTTGATGTGCGAACTGTGGTGCGGTACCCCAATAAAGCAAATGATAGTTTTTCGTGCCACTGCTTGTGCTTTTCTATCATCTTCCTTAGTATCTTCTTGATGTTCTTGTTGGCCGCTTCTACGGCTCCATTCATCTGAGGTCTGTAGGCTGTAGAATTCTTGTGTTTGATTTTGAATGTTTCATACATGGCTTCCATCAAGTCACTGTTGAGATTGGAACTGTTGTCAGTAATGATCGACTCTGGGATGCCGAATCGACCAACGATGCGGTCGCGGACAAAATCTGCCACAACCTTCTTGGTTACTGCTTTATATGATGCTCCTTCAACCCATTTGGTGAAATAATCAATGGCCACTAGAATGAACCTGTGCCCGTTTGATGCGGCAGGCTCGACAGTCCGATGAGATCCATTCCCCAAGCGGCGAACGACCATGGCGAGCTTGTTGCATTAAGCTCATTTGGAGGCACTTTTATCATATCCGCATGTATTTGACAGCGATGGTATTTTCGGACATACTGGATGCAGTCTGTTTCCATAGTCATCCAAAAATATCCTGCTCGGAGTATTTTTTTTGCTGAGACAAAACCATTCATATGTGGACCGCAGGTCCCTGCGTGAACTTCTTCTAATAACCTGGATGCTTTCTTTGCTTTGGCACACCTTAGCAATCCCAAATCGGGAGTCCTCCTATACAGGATTCCTCCTGTGAAAGAGGTGATTGGATAACCTTCATAGAGTGCGCTTTTGAATAGCATTTGCATGCTCTGGATATTTTCCTTCGGCCAAGAATTCCTTGATGTCGTGAAACTAGGGCTTTCCGTCCGCTTCTTCTTTGACATGAGCACAATAAGCTGGCTGATCATAAATTTTCACCGGGATAGGATCAATGAAGTTCTTATCTGGATGCTGAATCATGGATGATAGGGTGGCCAATGCATCGGCAAACTCATTCTGGATCCTGGGAATGTGTCGGAACTCTGTCTTTACGAACCTTTTCCTCAACTCTTGTACATGATGCAAATACGGGAGTATCTTGGAGTTCTTGGTCGCCCATTCTTCTCGGACCTGATGTATAAGCAAATTCGAATCTCCAATCACTAGCAACTCTTGGACGTTCATGTCAATATCCATCTTGAGCCCTAAGATCCAGGCTTCATACTCGGCCATATTGTTGGTGCACGGGAACCTGAGCTTGGCGGATACCGAATAATGCTGGCCGGTTTTTGATACTAGGACTGCTCATATGCCAACTCCCTTGAAATTTGCTGCTCCGTCGAAAAATATCCTCCAACCGTCATAGGATTTTGCAATGTCCTCTCCTATGAAGGATACCTCCTCATCAGGAAAATACGTCTTCAAAGGCTTGTATTCTCCGTCCATGGGATTTTCGGCAAGATGATCTGCCAGTTCCTGTCCATTGATTGCCTTCTGAGTCACGTAAACGACGTCGAATTCACTCAACAGGATTTGCCACTTGGCTAGTTTGCCAGTGGGCATGGGCTTCTGAAAGATACATTTCAGCGGATCCATTCTTGATATGAGGTAATTGGTATAGGCACAGAAATAATGCCTCAACTTTTGAGCTACCCAAGTCAAAGCACAACAGGTGCGTTCTAATAGAGAGTAACGGGCCTCGTATGGAGTTAACTTCTTGCTGAGGTAATAGATTGCTTGCTCCTTTCTCCCTGTTTCGTCGTGTTGCCCCAGAACACAACCGAATGCTCCATCCAATACTGCAAGGTAGAGCAATAGCGGTCTGCCCGGTTCGGGCGGAACCAGAACTGGCGGCGTTGATAGGCATTCCTTGATTCTGTCGAAGGCTTTCTGACAATCATCGGTCCATTTAGTAGTGGCATCTTTCTTCAACATCTTAAAAATGGGCTCACAAATGATAGTGGATTGAGCTATGAACCGGCTGATGTAGTTGAGTCTCCCCAAGAAACTCATGACCTCTTTCTTATTCTTTAGCGGCGGCAATTCTTGAATGGACTTAACCTTTGATGGATCCAGCTCTATTCCTCGGCGACTTACGATGAACCCAAGCAACTTTCCAGCAGGAACCCCGAATGCGCACTTGGCGGGATTCAGTTTCAGATTGTACCTCCTCAGCCTGTTGAAAAATTTCCTCAGATCTTCCATGTGGTTGGTGGCTCTCTTGGATTTGATGATGACATCGTCTACATACACCTCGATTTCCTTGTGTATCATGTCATGAAAATAGTAGTCATGGCCCTCATGTAGGTGGCCCCGACATTCTTTATACCGAACGACATCATCTTGTAACAATACATCCCCCATGGCGTGATAAAAGCCGTTTTCTCAGCGTCTTCCTCATCCATCCATATTTGATGATACCCAGAAAAACAATCGACAAATGACTGCAGCTCGTGCTTGGCGTAGTTGTCAATCAGAATATGTATGTTTGGCAAGGGGAAGTCGTCTTTCGGACTGGCCCGGTCGAGGTCCCGATAGTCGACACAGACTCTGACCTTCCCGTCCTTCTTTGGCACCGGCACAATGTTGGCTAACCATGTTGGATACTCTACTACCCTGAGGACTTTGGCTTTGACCTGTTTGGTGACTTCTTCCTTGATTTTCAAACTCATGTCAGGCTTGAACTTCCTGAGCTTCTGTTTTACCGGCGGACATGCTGGATCCGTTAGCAGTTTGTGGGCTACAATAGATGTGTTGAGACCAGTCATATCATCATACGACCAGGCGAATATGTCCTCGTATTCCCTTAGAAACTCTGTGTATTTTTCCTTTTCTGATGGTGACAGATGAACACTGATGCGCGTTTCCTTGACATTCTTTGTATCCCCCAAGTTGATAACCTCAGTTTCGTCCAAGTTAGACTTAGGCCTATTCTCAAAGTTCTCAACTTCTTTAACAACCTCTTCTGGTATATCATCCTCTTCTGAGTCTATATCTGTTTGTTGCGTTGTCTCCTTGCAAGTCACAATCGTCGGTTCATCAAGATAAGTAATAGTAATGCTGTGTAAATAAAGAAAATGATAAAAAAATAATAAGTGCTTTGATATAAGAAAGTGAATGCTTTGATTAACTTCATGATTGTTTTGAACATTGGAGCTCTTATTTTCGAAAATAAAATGCGGAAAGAAAATCAACTAGCGAAAAATAAAGATGATGCATGGTGCTTTGTTCAGCCTTGCTACCCCGAAGTTTTTCGGGCCGTGGGGGTTCTGATGGACCAATTATTGAGGTGCGCTCCTCGGCTCACAGCTTGTATGGAAGGGCCTTCCTCTCCTTCCTCCTCAAAAATGACACAGTAGTCCATATTGTCGTCTTCCAAAAACAGATTCCTCATTGCTGCCAGTGCTTCTCTTCTTCTGACCCATATATGACATCTGCTGGCTGGAAAGTCTGCTCCAAGTGAGGTATCGGATGCTCCAGTGGGTAGTAGGGACTGCGCCATTGTGGCGACCAGTGGTTGAACTCCTCCCAAGTGTATTCATACCCCAAACCGAAAGTGGTACCATATTTCTTCATCTTGATGGGTTTGGCGATTCCCTGGAGGTTCTTACCAAGCCCCTTGCCAGGTTTATATCCGCTCCAATTCAGTATACTTTCGATCTTGTCATCCCACCACTTATCCTTGTCTATGGCGTTGACTCGCTTAATGTGATGGTAGGTTTCTCCGCCTATCTTCCTTCTTCCTCGATTGCTGGGATGGTCTGGCGACTGTATATGGGATTACTACCGTCGCCATGAATAATAACCTCTTGGTGATTCCACTCGAACTTCACTACCTGGTGTAGGGTTGATGCTACAGCTCCAGCGACGTGAATCCAAGGTCGTCCCAATAGCAAGTTGTAAGATGCTGGGATGTCTATTACTTGAAAATCAACGTCGAACCAAGTCGGTCCCACTTGCAGACACAAACTGATTTCCCCAATAGTGGACCTTTGGGAGCCATCAAAAGCTTTGACGTTGATGGCCCCATCCTTGATCTCATGCAGGCTCTTTCCCAATGTTCTGAGAGTAACCAATGGACAAATGTTGAGGCTGGACCCTCCGTCAATCAGAATCCTGGTGATGAAATAATCCTCGCATTGCACAGTGATGTACAGCGCCTTGTTGTGGCTTAACCCTTCAGGTGGCAGCTCATCTTCGTGGAAAGTAATTTTGTGGCTCTCCAATACTTGCCCTACCATGTTTGCCATTTCTCCTCCAGTTGTGTTGCTGGGCACATATGCTTCACTCAGCACTTTCAATAAGGCATTTTTATGTGTATCGGAGCTTTGTAGCAGAGCTAGGATGGAGATCTGTGCTGGCGTCTTGTTCAACTGATCGATGACTGAGTACTCCTTTGCTTGTATCTTCCTCGAGAGGTCATCAGGAGGAGTTTCGGTGGATCGTCCAGAGGCCTGCTTACTTGATTCAACCAGATGTTCCGGAGTATAAACCCTGCCAGTTCGGGTCATACCCTGTGCTGCAATTGCTTCTCCAGATTTGGTTTTTCCTTTCCTTATAGCCTCGGCGGTGTAATCCCAAGGAATGGCCTTCGAATGGAATGGTGCTATGGCTGACATTGCTACAGGAATGGGTACCCTTGTTTTGGGAGGTAACACAGCAACTTCGAATGGCACAGGTGCTTTCGGGGATCCAAACTCAACCTCAATTGGTCCTGGCGCCTTGGCGGAAGATGGTGCTTCAAGATCGAGCGGTGTGGATATGTTCCCTTCAGCATCCCTAGAAAGCTGGATCTGGACAACAATCGGATTAAGAGTGACTGTTGGTTTCTTTGGATCGTCACCCTCCGCAATCAATCCAATCGACCCTTTGGGGTCCCAATCATCTTCTATTTCTATCATATGAACGCCTCCCCCTTTGTGGTCAGGCAGAGGGTTGTTGCGGACGTTCGGAGCAGGCTCCTTTGCTACAATGGTTTTGTTGTCAATCAAGGCCTGAATCTTGTCCTTCAGGGAGCGGCACTCATCAATGGTATGACCCTTCATGCCGGAATGGTATGCACAGGTTTTGTTCGGGTTGACCCATTGGGAAGGATTTTCTGGAGTTATGGCGGGGATAGGGGTGACGTAACCAGCAGCTTTGAGCCTTTCATACAGCTGGTCGATTGGTTCGGCGATGGCGGTGTATTGCTTGGGAGGTCTACGGTCGAAGTTAGGGCGCGGTCTAGGAAAGTTTTGGCGGGTGGGAGGTGACTGATAGTGAGAGGGCTGAGCATTATAGGCTTGGTAGACGGGTGCGAGTTGGGAATATCTTGGTGAGGTAGGTTGATATGTGGGAGGTGGAGATGATTGGTAAGTAGGTGGTGGAGCTTGGTAGGAAGGCGGGGGTGCTTGGTAATTAGGGGTAGGTTGATATGTGAGAGGAGATACTGGGTAGGTTTGGTATCTTATTGGGGATTTTGTTCTCTGTGCAACCATCACGGCACTCACATCCTTTTTCTTGGACGTGCCACCAGACTGTAGAACCTTGTTGGTAGCCTGCAATGCCTCAAAATTAGTGACCATACCACTTTTAATGCCTTCCTCGATCCTTTCCCCTAGCTTGATGATGTCGGAGAATTTCTGGCCTTCAATCAGCACAACCTCTCATAGTACTGTGGGTCCTGAGCTCGGACGAAAAACCTGTTCATCTGTTCTTCTTCTAAGGCTGGCCTGACCTTAGCAGCTTCAGATCTCCAACGAGTAGCATACTCGCGGAATGTTTCTGTAGGTTTCTTCTTCAAATTTTGGATGTAGAATACATCTGGCGCATTCTCCATATTGAATCTGAAGCTGTCCATGAAATCGGCGCCATACCTACCCAGCTTGTCCACTTCTTGGGGTCTTGGCTAATGTACCAAGATAGAGCATCCCCTTTCAAACTCCTCATAAAGAGCTTCATGCGAATCTTTTCATCTCTTCCGACTCCGACCAGCTTATCGCAGTTTGTCCTCAAATGGATTCTGGGATCCCCTGTGCCATCAAACATCTCAAACTTGGGAGGTGTGTACCCCTCCGGAAGTTCGACATCTGGCTGAATGCAAAGGTCCACATAATTCAGCCCCTCGATACCTTTGTTTCCTTCAACACCCTGGACTCGGCTTGTCAGCTTCTTGAGTTCTGCGGCCAGGTTCCTGATGAGAGAGTCTTTGTCATCAGACTCCGGTGTGCTTGAAATAGGTTGAGTATATTGTGGTATGGTTTCCACATAGATGAGGGTGTGGTGGGGATGATCATTTGTGGAGTTTAGTGGTTCGGGAATGAGTAGTGGGGTGTTGTTCGAAATGTGGCATGTGTTGCAGTGGTGATGGGGAGCGGATTTGTTTTGTTGTTTTGGGATGTTTTGTGGAGGTGTAGGATTTGGTGCATTGACATTTGGGGTAGTGAGGGAAAATGATAAGTTTGCCAAGTTCCAAACTTGGTCCAGTTCTTCCTGAAATTTCAATAACTTTTGTTCAAGCTGGGAGGCACTTTCCTTGGAAACCTGAATACCCTGAGAAGTCTCTACCCTTTCAATCGAGCTCTCCTTCCTTATGTTGCTCAAGTCTTCCATTTTTCCCTTGTTCTTGTTTCTGATAGGACTCGGAGGAGGAGGAGGTGGAGGGCCCTTAGATCTTGTGGAGTAGGATGATGATGCCCGAGTGCACGAACTAACCTTTTGGGGAGGGGAATAAAACAAACGTAAAAACAAAAAGGTAACAAGTCAGTAGGGATTGTGAGAAGAAAACGTTGCAATATTTAAACACATAGTGCAAGAATATAAATCGTGTCCCAATTTGGGTGCCTCGTTGTGCCCGAGGTAGGCCTAGCGACAAGTTGATTTGGAGAACTTATAATGCCAAATGCCTCATTTTATTGATAACAAATAAGACAAATCCCAAAACGACACCAAAATAGCAGAAATAAAATGTCACTAATGGCCGTGGGCCTTATTACATTAAAGCAAAAGAAAGACTCCCAACTACTTGGTCCTAGAAGGACCTTCCCCAGGCTCGACATCTTTAGCTCCATCGAACAGCTTCACCAGCTCACGAAGTCCCAGCAGCAAGTAAGCTCTAGCCAAGTGTCCTCCTTCGCTTCCCTCAACATTCTGGCAGTTTTCGATCCTTTGGATGAACTTCCTTTCCAATTCTACCAAACCTCGCTCCAAATACCCTAGTCGTTTGTTGGCGCTGACAGCCATATCCTTCCATTCCTCGATCAACTTTTGATGAGCTTCTTGAATTTCCCGGTGTTAATCTCGTGCTCCCGAATCCTCTTACGCAATTGGTTGTACTTAAACCGCTCCTCAGCCTTTTCATCGACGACCCTATGACCTCGAGCAAACCCTGGTTGTCCCAAGCCTTCATGATCATCTTCCAGCTAACCTGAGTAGTATGGCGAACAACCGGCGTGGTATCTATCCGGCTCAATAGAGTCTCTTTCCAGTATGATTTTGCAGTGCCACATGTGCTGAGCTTGGCACTTATGAGGGCTATCGTCATCCTGAAAATCGGCCCTGAAATGACCCATTTTGTCGACCCTTGGTATAACCTGCTTCCTTCCTGCCTGCCTCATGGCTCGGAGAGGGACATAAAGGGTAAGTTCCTCTCAGGCCGATGAGAATAAGAAATGGTGCATCCCGAGATCGGACAATGAACTCTTCAGTAGGGAACCATTCGAACATCCACTGCACTTGGTCTTCTTTCAGATTTTCAAACAACTCTACCCTTCCTTTAGCGTCTTCTGGTTGAGCGAACATGTTAGGCATGGATCCTAGCCTTCTTCATGGGAAATACTATCATCCCCAAAAAGCAGAATATGAAGATGAAGACTCTTCTTTGGATATTCCCCAATGAGGTGAGGGCAAATTCATCTGGGTAGGTGCGGTAGGACTTGCTATGGCCGTACCTCTCGTATAGATATTCGAAAGGAATGTAAGAGTCCTTCAAACAAGTCAAGTCTGGGTTTTTCTTCAGTCCCATCATCTTGAGGAAACCTCTACCCTTCGATTTTCTGGCATAAGCAAACCCGGAGTCTCCCAAGGAATACCAGCTAACCCTCCTATTTCTTCGAGCAAAGGGGTTATTTCAAGGTCCCCGAAGTGAAACACTGATCTATCACTATCCCAGAATAAGGTTGCATCCTTTATGATTTTGTTGTCAGGCTAGATTTCCAAAAGGGAAGGCAAATTTCCCAAGTATTTGCGGACGAGAGTCTGATCGCTGGAGTGAAGGTCTTCCCAACAGCTTAGCAACCTTGGTTAAATATTGGTTACCATGCCAATCTGGGGACTTCATGCCTCATTTCTGCTAAACAAAGTGTTAGGCCCTTACTCCGCCGGACTCGACTATATAAACCAATAATTAGCATAAACGACATTTAGTTCTCCAAATAAATGCACAGAATATGGTGGCGTCCGTTTGGGTTCCAAGGAAACCCAGTGGACTTTGGACAAGGCTATCTTAAAGAGTCATTATGTGGATGGCATAACCGACTCGACTAGGTTTGACAGTGATGCATGCACAGTTAAAACAGAGTAAGGTTTCTATGGGATATTAGACCGGTACCCTTGAGCGGACAACTCAAGAGGGAATGGCACGGAACCGTCGACTGCACCGCTGATCGACTGGTTTTACCGCAAATACGCCTTTACCAAATTTAGGGGGTGATATATTGGAAGGGCGCAACCACTCATTATAAGCGTTGCTATGGTATTTGTTTGGCACGAGTGGAATATGATGTTGAAGATGCAATTACAATAATGGAACAAATTGTCATGTATTTGCACGTTCATAAAATAATAATTACAATAATTGCTCATGATTACAACAGTATTGAAGGAAAGCGGTAAAAGAAAGAAAAGAAAACAAAAGCCTAGTCAGTTTCGAAGTAGAAGAGAAATAAAGATATTAAATAAAAGCGATAAAGAAGCAATAAAGTCACAAATAACATGCAATGGTAAAAGCCTAAAAGACATATCCCCAGCAGAGTCGCCATGCTTTCGATGCCCCCTTTTTCTTCTTAAAGGCGAAATCGGGTTTACGACATTTGGGAGGACAACTCTTTTCCCTTTTGGGATTTGGGTTTTGTTTTGGAATTTGAAGAGTCGCCACCTAATGATTAAGTGCATTAGGAAACAAAAAAAGGGTTTTTGAGTTTGAAAACCAGAGTTTGGGTAAGGGCTATAAATTATCTCGAGGGGAAGGTGTTAGGCACCCCCCAAGATCCACTAGTGTGGTTCCCGGCCATGTTACAATTGTGACTTCACTTAACAAGTAAGCAAATAAGGGTTCAAATAGAGGGAGTTTTCACATAATATTGCAAGTAAAATGGAAATTCTAGGAGAGATAAAGAGGGCAGAAATTTCAAGAAAAGATTTAAACAATAAATGAAAAAAAAACAAATAAAGGGAAAGGGGGGGTCCTTGGTTTATAATCAATATGAATCACCCCACACAACACCCGGTAACCGTTTATACACATGGTGTTATCGCGTGGTCATCATATCCATATTCTACCCTTCCCACCCCATAAAGGTTATTAAACGCGTGAGTTGGTCACGAATACTTATTGCGTGCTATTACCCGTCCCGTCCTATAAGTCCTGGAGGGTATTTAGGACCACTATTCCTACGTGGTGGGGACTAGGCTGAACCCTTAAGTTTAAATGCAAAAATGCTAAGCGACATACATAACAAATAGGACTGCACATAAGGGGAACATACAAAGGCACATAGAGGCTCACAGATTCCTCCACAAGTGAACTCATAATTTGCACGTCTCAAACACATTTAAGGTCTCAAAGACAAGAGTTTTAAAAGCCGGAATGTTGAAATAAAACAGTGAGTTTTAGTGAAAGCAGAAGCTTAATTAAGACTAAGTGATTTGAAAAATGCTCGGTTTTCAGAAATACGACGTGGGACAATAGTAGGATTTAGAAGTATACAGCAGACTAGGAGTTAGTGAAAATATAGATAAAGTCGTTAAAATATTCTTTATAAATAGAGTAAAGGCATGGAGATACATTAACTTGACGAGACATAGGATAAATATTTTGAAAATAATAGCACGATTCTGGGCAGAAAAGGGTAACCTAGTAGAAAACAAAGTAGAACAGATACACAATTTCGAGATCATTTCAAAGTAGGGAGAGAGTTTAGTAAAACAGAGTGAATTTAAGAGAATCAAAAATAAGAATGAGAGCAGCAGAGTTCAAAATTAAAAGAGGCTAATTAGTCTTAAACTGGTAACCACATGATTAATCAATTCTTATTAGGCCTAAAGTTTGCCTAGGCGTCATATACATTGTCTGATTATCTTAAAGAGTGGACATGCATATTTGATTCTGATTTAAAAAGAAAGGATACGCATGGTACTTGTATTGTTGGATTAAGCATGCTAATAGGCGTTTTGACAATTGCAATCTAGATAAGTATAAAACTCTAAGCAGCAGGATGTCAAATGCGCAGAAGAGTTCCTAAAACATGATCTCTACTATGCCAATGCAGTAATGACGGTTTGTTAATAATTAAGATTACGAAGTGAGTACAATAATATGCTGAGAATAAAAGACCTAAAACAGGATTTCTAACATATGAAATGCATGTCCTAAGCAGGTTATCTATTGCGCAAATAGGTAAATAAAAAACCTATAAACATGTTTTCTACCCATAGAAATAAACATGCATACCCCTCCCCCATATTCACTATTCAGCCCCCAATCATTCATTTACAAATTATTACAGACCAGTAGTATCTGAATTACAGTAATGAAAATAAAAAAATAAGAAGTTATTTTATAGGGAGCCTGCAGTAGGCCCAAATCCTCCAAACCTTACTGCCAAAATAACCTTTCATAGCTTGGGATGTGCCAATTTTCCCTAAGGACCTCAAGGGCTCTTGGGCCATGCTCACGCCCAGACTTAGTAACCAAGAGTTAAACATGTGCAGTGTGGAAATACAGCCTCGGTGTGTCAGAGTTCAAAGGGTACTCAGGAGGTCCCCAAAGCAGTGCTCACACTGAGGGGGTGGAACTTAAGTATCTAGGAATAAAGTGAAGTGCAAGAGAGTTCGAAAATGTTTTGACAGAAATAGTATTGAAAGGAATTTCACTTAAAACATTTCGTAAAACAAAGAGAGTCTGTTTAGTATAACAGTTTCTTTTTTTTTTTGAAAAGAGAATAGAGTAATAAGCAACAACCTAGACACAACACCTCCAAAAATAGATTCATACACAGCCAAAGACCACAGAACCAAGGCAGGTCCAGCAAACACAAACAGGGATAGTGGGGTTAGGGACACATAGGACAAAACATATAACCCAGCAAAGGTCTAGGACTAGCTCAAGCATGTTCAGAAATATCCATCAATGGCATAGTCAGAGAAAAAAACAGATATGAAGAACAACCACATAGAGGGGTGATAGGGATTTGGGATAAGTATGCAAGTCATGCTTGGAAACACACATAAAGGGGCTATACTAATCCAAAGGGAAGGGAAGACATAATAACATGCTAGTAATGCATTTTAATTACAGATTTCGGAAGAGAACCACAAATAGAAGCAAACTAGAAATAATAAGAACTGAAACAAATAGAGAATCACATTGTTGTTGGAGCTTTGAATTGAAACTAGGACATACCAGTAAGAGAGCAAGAGCTGGATGCAAAGACAAAGTGATAACACAATTTTAGCCTTGGCTTACAGCCGGCAAATAATAGGCAAGAGCAGAGAACAACAATAGACCAAAATAGCAAGAGAGAAAGAGCACAAGAGAATGTAGAATTGAGAGTATTAAGTGATGTGTGTCTCTGTGTCTCTGTGTTTTGCTAATGAAAGAGTAGAGTATTTATAGTTCTGGAAACGAGTAGAAAAAATAAGGTAAGAAGTAAAGTGTAGTATAATTACAGAAGCAAATACAATCAGAATCCCAATCAATGTAAGTACTCCCCTTTAATTGGGGAGTCCTAGTTCAAACGGCTACCAGGGTGCAAATAATGAAAGAGACTAATTGAAAGACTAATTTCAAACATAGATAGAGTAGTAAAGAATAAGGCGTGTGATTAGGACCAAGTACAGAACATATCAATTAAGGAAAGTGAAAATCAATTGGCGACATGCTTGCACATAAAATAAGGCAGAGTATCATTTTGAAAATCAGTAAGAGATCCCCTAGTATCGCAGGGAATCAGTGATCAGTTAAGGCAGATGTCAACAAGTAAGGAAATTCACAAAATCAGTGAAGAATGTTAAGGCAAGTATCACAGTTAAAGGAAAATACACAAAATCAGTAAAGTACTAGTCACAATCATTCAAGGATTCAAAGTGGCAAACTAATACTGATTTAAAGGGAATAAACACACATTAGACGAAAATCAGAAACCCTGGTATACAACATTAGGAGTCATGTGAGTCAGGGATGCGAGATGAACCCAAAGATAAACAACATAGGGTAAAGATTAGTGAAACATGAACGCAAATGCAAGCACACAGGAAAAAAGAGCAGCTTTTAGGGTTCTAAGTCTAAAAATTAGGGTTTCACAAAGATACTAGTATAAATCAATAGGGTAGACATGATACAAGCAAAGGAGACGAAGAGCCATAAACCCTATTGGGAAAACAGAGTAGAATCACTAGAATTTCAAGCCATTCGTGATAATCAAACATATATACTGACCCAATCACAAGGAGAAGACTTCAACAATGGTAAATATGAAGGAAAATCATGAGATAGTGTTAAAAATCGATAAGGAAAACTATTTTGAGAAAGGGTTTCGGAACCCTAGTTAAAAGAGAAGGTCCGTTTAGAAAAATAGAAAGTTTTTTAAAGGAAACATCATAATAACTTGTAATATACGCAGATCTACTGTAAATCTAAAAGAATCGGAGGTTCCAAAGATTAGGGTTTCAAAGAAAACCTCAGAGAAGATAAGAAGAACCTCAAACGTTACTAGTTCGAGCCTCAAAGGTCACAGGCCTTACTCGAAATCAAACTTCGGAGGCCTGAAGCAAATAGGAACACCATGGGTGTGAGTAGATGGGTCCTCGCCCTTTGAGGGCCTTAGGGATGACATTTACCGGCATGAGAGAACCATACGACGCAGAGGGTGAGGAATCCATGGTCTCCGGTGGAGAAGGTCGCCGGAGAAGATGAAGGGATTCGTCGGAGAATGGGAAGAGACAGAAGTCTCTAGAAGAGACTAGAGATAGAGAGAGAGAGTAGAGAGATGAGAGTCGGTGAAGAACGAGGGGTCGGGGGGAGAGGGGGTAGTTAGAATTTTAATTAAGGAAAGGTAATCTGGGCCGTTGATCTTGTTGCCCCAAGTAAAGGTTAGTTTTGAAGACTGACAAAGGAACTCAGACATGAACCAGGTCCATCCAGTGGTCCATCCCTCAGGTTCACAAAAACGGGCAGATTCAAGCATGTGGGATGCACGTGAAGGAGATAAGCTTAACTTGGTGTATTTAATATCTCCTGATCGAAAAGGTTGCATAATTGATAAGGAGAAGGAGTCCTTAATCAAAGAGAACACTATCCAAGATAGGGAAGGAGTTAGAAGTTGAAATCAACTAGAACTCTTCCACCAAGGAAGAGTTGCATTAGAACTCTAGTTATTTCTTCATGTACTAACTCTATAAATTGCAGGATGTTCTCACATTACATGGGTTGCACAAAAATGCAGAAGTTAAACGTGAATTGAGAGCAAAATAGCAAGGCTTTTTGCAAGCAATTCGTGTGTGATTGAAGCGTGCAAACCTGAAGCTACATGAACCAGATTGAAGAACCAGCTTCATAAAGAGTTTTATGTATCTTTCTTTATTTCTAGTTCAATTGTAGTAGGTGTTTTCATATTGTACCTTTCAGCTTTATCTAGAAGCAATTGTAATAGGTATTTTGAGTATTCAAGTTAGAGTTAACTTGAAGTTGTCGCAGCAGTTAGAGGCTGGTTGCCACAACGTGATTAGAGTTAATCCTTAGGTTTACAAAGAGTTTTGTAAATGCTGTTTTGGCTCAGTGATTTTAGTGGAAGTTTGGGAAAATCCTACTGAGTAGTAGGTCGTGGTTTTTTCACCTTTTGAGCCAGGTGTTTTCCACGTAAAAATCTCTGTGTTCTTTATTTTCTGTATTTATTATTTCGCAAACAACATTAGTTAGTACACCTAGAAGAACCAGGTTCTTCTAAAGCGAAAATTGGGTACCACACAAATCACCCCCTCTTGTGTGGCATTGACNNTCTGGGACATAGTCACTGATGGTCCTCTAGCAACTACAAAGAAGAATTCTGAAGGAGTGGATGTGCCAAAAACTAGAGCTGACTGCACTGCTGAGGATTTAAGAAAATGGGAGAAAAATGCTAAGGCCAAGAAATGGCTTGTGTGTGGACTTGGTCCAGACGAGTACAGTAGAATTCAAAGCTGTACCACTGCTAAGGAGATATGGGACACTTTACAAGTGGCTCATGAGGGATCTCCTCAAGTAAAGAGATCAAGAGGAACACTGCTATATTCTCAATATGAGAATTTCACCATGATGGAAGGAGAAACCATCCAGGAGTTGTACACTAGGTTCACAACACTAACAAATAAACTTAAATCTCTTGGAAGGGTTATTCTTGAAGAAGAGAAAGTTGAAAAGATTTTGACAAGGGTTCTGCCAGTCTCTTTCAAAAGCAAAATCACAGCTATTCAGGAATCAAAGAACATTGCCACTCTTAAGTTGGATGAGCTAATTCGAAATCTCACTGCCTATGAACTTAGAAGGCAAACCCAGAAGATGGATGCACCCAAGAAGGAAAGGAGCATGGCATTCAGAATCACTGAAGGTGCTGATCTAGAGGAGGATGAAATGACCATGATCACAAAAGAGTTCAAGAAGTACCTAATGAGAGGAAATGGTCCTTCAAGAAGTGGAAGCTACATCAAACCAAGGGTTCCTGAAAAACAAACCAATGAGGGGTGTTACAAGTGTGGGAAGACTGATCACCACATTAAAAATTGCCCTCAATAGGAAATTGAATGGAAGAAGGAAAGAGTTGAACGAAGGAACAGGAAGAAGGAACAGGTTCATCCCAAGAAGAACAAAGGATCAACAAAGGCTATGGTTTCTGCTAGGGGTGAAAGCTCAGATGATGACTCAGAAGACGAAGATGGAGATGAACAAGCACTTATGGCAATTGGGAAATCCGATGAGGAATCTGAGGTAAGTATAATTCATCTCAAAGACAAGATTAAGTTTTTGTCTAAAGAAAGTCTATCTGAATTACTTCTAGATTTCATTGATGAATTTGAAGTTATCAACAATGAAAAGGAAGAGCTGTCTAAGGAGTGTGTGATTCTAAAAGCTAAGTGCAAAACTTGGAACTTAGGGCTAGTGAAAGTGAAAGTAAAAATGTTGAGTTAAAGAACCAGGTTCATGATCTTGACACCACTGTCCTAGAGCTTAAATCTGAAAATCTAAAATTGAAATTAGGAACTGGTAAAAAGAAATCTGATCGCACACAACTCACTTTAGAAGAAAATGAAGGAAAAATGAAAGATGATTTGTACAAAAGAGATGAGAAGATAAGAGTCCTTAAGGAGGATCTAATAAAAGGAACTCAGACATGAACCAGGTCCATTGAGTGGTCCATCCCTCAGGTTCACAAAAATGGGCAGATTCAAGCATGTGGGATGAACGTGAAGGAGATAAGCTTAACTTGGTATATTTAATATCTCCTGAACGAAAAGGTTTCATAATTGATAAGGAGAAGGTGTCCTTAATCAAAGAGAACACTATCCAAGATAGGGAAGGAGTTAGAAGTTGAAATCAACTAGAACTCTTCCACCAAGGAAGAGTTGCATCAGAACTCTAGTTATTTCTTCATCTACTAACTCTATAAGTTGCAGGATGTTCTCACATTACATGGGTTGCACAAAAACGCAGAAGTTAAATGTGAATTGAGAGAAAAATAGCAAGGCTTTTTGCAAGCAATTCGTGTGTGATTCAAGTGTGCAAACCTGAAGCTGCATGAACCAGATTGAAGAACCAGCTTCATAAAGAGTTTTATGTATCTTTCTTTATTTCTAGTTCAATTGTAGTAGGTGTTTTCATATTGTACCTTTCAGCTTTATCTAGAAGCAATTGTAATAGGTATTTTGAGTATTCAAGTTAGAGTTAACTTGAAGTTGTCGCAGCAGTTAGAGGCTGGTTGCCACAACGGGATTAGAGTTAATCCTTAGGTTTACAAAGAGTTTTGTAAATGCTGTTTTGGCTCAGTGATTTTAGTGGAAGTTTGGGAAAATCCTACTGAGTAGTAGGTCGTGGTTTTTTCACCTTTTGAGCCAGGTGTTTTCCACGTAAAAATCTCTGTGTTCTTTATTTTCTGTATTTATTATTCCGCAAACAGCAGTAGTTAGTACACGTAGAAGAACCAGGTTCTTCTAAAGCGAAAATTGGGTACCACACAAATCACCCCCCTCTTGTGTGGTATTGACGTTTAGAACATCAGATCTTATTTGATCAACGGCTCAGATTAAATCGGGGTTGGGCCGGGTTATATTAGGGATTGGGCTGGGGTGTTTTAATTTGGTATTGGGCCAATTAAATCTGATGGGGGTGTGGTTAAATTGGCTAGGATTGAAATAATGAAGGGTTGTTTGTTAAATAGCCAATTTTTCCTCTTTTATTTTTTATAAGATAGTTAAAGAAAAGAATTTAAAACAAATTAAGGGTACTGGACTAATTAATAACGTATAAATATTAATCTAAAAATACTAGAAATGATTTTACAATTGTAAAATGCTGCTGATCGTAAAAATAGGCTATAATTACAACTATATGCAACTTAGCTTTAAAAATACCAAACAAATGCGTAAAAACATATGAAAAAATTATCTTAATTATATCTTGGTGTAAATATGAGAATAAAAATAGGTTAATCACAAAAAGGATAATTTTTTGGGACAATTATTGATTTTGTACTACTAAAATGGACAATAAATTGCTTTTAAAAACTTTAAAAATAAGGAAAAATACCAAAATTCTTGGGCATGCTTATATATGCATGTACATGCTATTTTGAGACTATTTTGAGTATATATAAATACATGGGGAAAATTGGGTATCAACAGCACACAGTCTCAACTGTTGCGACAACTTCAAGTTAGCTTATAACTTGAACACTCTAAGTACCTAATACAATTGCTTCTATGAAAGCTGAAAGATACAACTTTAAACCACCTACTACAGTTGAACTAAAATAAAAGAAAGACACAATGGAATTGGTTCTTCTATCTCGTTCAAGTAGCTTCAGGAGTGCACACTCAAATCTCACATAAGTTGCTTGCAAAATCGCCTTGCTCTTTTTCTCTCACTTTAGTTTAACTTCTGCGTATGTGCAATACCTGTAAAAGAGAACAATCACTTTCTTTTAATAGGTTAGTAATCATAGTTTGATTGGGACTCAATTACTGATCTTCTATCGTAGTTGAGTCCTTGAAGATCTCAAACTCCAACACTATCTTTATTCGGATTGTGTTCTCTTCATATAAGGAGACTTTCTCCCCTTATCCAATATGCAACCTTTTCAATCAGATCAGGAGATATTGCTGCTTGATCAGTAGGACTTATCTCCATCACGTGCATCTCACATGTATAGGTTGATCATGACTGTGCTTCACACGATGGACCTGGTCCATGACTGAGTTCTTTTGTCATTCTTCAAAACTTCACCTGTTCTTGGGCCAACAAATATCCCCTTTTTAAGGATGACAAACTCTGTGTGTTTTACTGATTCGAAACCTGTAAGAACTCAGCTTAACCATCAACACTAAACTTAGAAAATTCACTTATCATCAAGGACCAGGTTAATTAGGTTATAAACATCACTTATTTCAGAATATGTAAAGCACAATATATCTGTTCCCCCTTTTGGCATCATCGAAAAGTTGCATACACAATGTGAATCCCAGATTTTAATAAATACTCATGGTCACTGGGGCAACTGCAAGTGCAAGCATGGTGCAATCATCAGTAATCTAACAAACATATTTAAACTATCAAGGTCAGAATAATCATTGAACAAGAGAAAACAGCAGTTGTCATTGATAGAGATATGTTTCCACCAACAATCCACAAAAAGAAAGAAAACATTCAACCATGAGCAAAAAACAGAAAAATCCCTAATCTGGGTCACTGGGGGTACTAGACAAGTTCAGGAGACAAGTGCTAGGAGTCCTAAGGCTTGTAGGAACTGGAGTGTTGAGTTTGGAGAAGATTCAGCATGCTCTGAAGAATGCCATCATTCTTCTCCTTTTCTTTGGCAAGCTCAATTCTAAGACCATCCCTCTCAGTTTCCAATTCAACCACACGAGCCTTGAGCCTAGCAATTTCAGCATCCTTAGCTGCACATTCCTGAACCAAAGTCCTAACTTTGCTGTTGATTGGTGTCTTCAGAGATGAACCAGGTTCAACTAGGATGGCATGGACTGGATAGTCACAGGCAAGAAGAGTTTTGATGCCAAAGTGTTCCTTGCTCGAGGCCATTTCCCATTTCTTCAGAGGTACATTTAGCTTGTCCAGAACTGTGGTCAGTATGAAGCCATATGGAGTAGCATGATCCTTGGAGCCATTTATGACCCTGTCTAGCAATTTGACAATGAGGGCAGGCTAGTTGATTTGCTTTCGTCTCTCCAGGCACTCCATAAGAGCCAGGTCCATGTAGTTAGCAGTGTGCCTTCTCTCCTGTCTAGGCAATAAGCACTTGTTGACAAACTCAAACACAACCTTGTGCTCTGGCCTCATCTCACTTTTCTGCACAGCCCTGGCTTCATTCACTTCCTCTGAATCACAGAACCTCTTGTTGATTTCAAGGGCAGTAGGAAGGGAGTCCAGGCATGGACACATTTGCCTAGTATAGTCATCAAACCCTTCAGAGGGTATGTCCATAATCTCTCCCAGTTTCTCTGCATCAAACTGCACTGGGACTCCCTTCACCAGCCTACTAACAACTCTATCCTTAACAACAGCATTTGCCGTAAATTCAATCACTTATTTCTGGCTAGCCTACCATCCATCTGAGGGACCATGTCCTTCCATCCTTGAGCAGCTAAAGAATCTACCAATCTCATCATCCCTGGTTCTACCAGGTCCCTCAACAATATACCTTTTAAAATCTTCCTTCTGTCAAAGATGGCAAACTTGTCATGTTCCTTCTCAGAATCATTCTCTCCTTCTTCTCCACTCCATTCATCATCATCTAAAACTTTTGTTTGTTTAGCTTTCACTGCAGATCTTGTCCTCTTGGCTAGTGTGGGTTCAGCATCAACAGTCGCAGAAGAAGACTTCTTGGATGAAGTCTTGGGCCTTTTAGGCTTGGGTGTAGGAACCTCCACTGTTGTACCCCTTTCTTGATGGACCAGTTCCATCTCCTCTTCCTCAACAACCTCTGAGGATTCTGCAATCTTTCCCTTTCCCTTATCCATTTTCTTTTTCTTACTTTCTTCTAAGGCTTTTTGTAGATCAGCTTCACTCTGTTTTACCCTGCTTCTTGTGGCTCTACCCCTAGGCACTGAAGAGGCAGTAGGTGTAGGAGATGAAGCTTTTCTTTTCTTGGAAGGCTTGGGAAAATTTGGAGCTTTTGTTATGGGATCTTTGCGTTTCTTTGGGTCATTGCTTGCCCCAACCTTTTTCAGTAGATCATTCAAAGTCTCTTCAGTAGATGAAACAGGTTCATCTCTCTGTTTGCTCAGATGAACCAACCCCTCAGCAGCTTCCCCAGAACCACTTCCCCCTGACTTCATGCCACTCTCTTCTAACCTCTCTTGTGCAACTCCACATATAGCAAGAACTGCTCCCTTCCCATTTCCCCTCTCTTCAGCACATGCACCCTCTCTCTCTTTTTCTTTTTCAAGATTCTTTTTACCTCCACTCCTACGTATCTCAGGCACTTCAACATCCCTAATGGGTCCAACCAGAACAAACCTAGTCTCTAAGTTTTCATTCACAGATGAACTTACCTCAATAGGGGATTCTTGAGTTTTCTCAGAGTTAGAAGACCCATGTCCTCCCCCCTCAGTCGCTGATTGATATGATTCTGACTCAAAGCTGGAGTCTGAATTTGGAGTTTTGCTTTGCTTCATTTGGCTTGCTTTCACCCTTTCGTTTAAAACCTTTCTCAAAGCCCCAGATGCTACAGTCTTTCGAGCAAGCATTTTCTGCCTTCGTAGTCTAGGTTTTGGAGATACATTGGGTGGAGTAGATGAGGATGAATTTGAGGGAGTTGGTGGTGGAGGAGATCCAGGATGGTCTTGTGGATTAGACATGGCTGTTGGTTTCTTGAGAAAATTTGGGTGTTTTGGAGAAGAGGGCAATTGGAAGTGAAGAAGAGTTTTTGACGGTTTTGGAATTATGATGAAGGCTGGAGAGATGGTGTGTATTTAAAGAGAATTAGACATTTATTCAGTAACGGCAGCTTTTTGCAGGGGTCAAATAGGAGTCTAATCAAACTGAAACTCCAGAATTTAAATGATCGATTTGGCTCGAGATATTTGGCAAAAATTACGGTTTAGAGTTCTAGATGGACGGAACTTGGTCAATGCCAACAGATAGAATTTTCTAGGAATTTGACAAGTATAGGACTTCTGCTCATGATTCTCATTGGACCACAGAGATCCATATGGACCGGTTCCAATGACTTGGTTGTGCTTACCATTTTCTTGCTTTTGAAGGATGATCTTACCTGCTTTCCCCTTGCACAGGCCTCACAAACTTTGTCTTCCTTGAACTTGATGTTAGGTAACCCTATCACCAAGTCCTTAGAGACTAATTTGTTTAGCTGATTCAGACTGCATGACCAAGTCTTTTGTGCCATAGGAGGGGATCATTATCCAGCACACTTAGGCAGGTTAGTTCATTTTTTGAGAGAGTAGACAAATCTACAATGTAAATATTGTTAACTCTTTTCCCTGCAAAACAATCTTGTGAGTGGTAAGGTTAATCATAAAGAATTTTGTAGAGGTGAATGCTACAAGGTTACCTCTGTCAGACAGTTGTGACACACTGATCAGGCTGTATTTCAAGCCTTCTATCAAGTAGACATTCTCAATGGAGTGAGAGTCTGTCTTACCTACCTTTCGAACCCCAATAATCTCACCTTTCTTCCCATTTCCAAAGGAGACATTACCTCCCTTTAGGTCCTCAAGTGAAAGGAACCGGTTCTTGCTTCCAGTCATATGTTTTGAGCAGCCACTATCCATGTACCTTATTTGGCTACTTCCCTTCACTTGGACCTGCAAAAAATATTAGGGGTTAGTCTTAGGAACCCAAACTAGTTTGGGTCCCTTTCTATAGGCAAAGGGATAAATTAGATTCCTTCTAGCCCAACCAGGTAACCTATTTTTTTCTTGAACAAAAGCATTATTCTTTTGACTGGCCTTTTCTTTTGCGTTACATTCATTTTTGTAATGGCCAGTCCTGCCACAGTGTGTGCAGATTTTGTTCTCAGGAAGAGTGAGGTACTTGCTTTTAGGATCCCACTTAGGTGCTTGAATCCCATAGCCAAGTCCTCTTTTGTTGCTACTATGATGTTCTTGTAACCAGGAGAGTGCATCAGAAGCCTTGTTCCATTTGCAAGTTCTGTCTAGTTCATGCTTTACTTTCCCTAGATCTTCTTTTAATACTCTTATCTGCTCATCCTTCCTGTACAGCTCATCCTTCATATTTCCTAAGTTTTCTTCTAGGGTGAGATGTGTGTGATAAGCTTTCTTCTTTCCTGTTGCTACTTTCAGTTTTAAGTTCTCAGACCTAAGTTCTAGGACACTAGCGTCAAGTTCAAGAACCTGGTTCTTCAACTCAGCATTTTTACTTTCACTCTCATTAGCCCTAGACTCTAGATTTTTGCACTTGGCTTTTAGGATCACACATTCTCTAGACAGTTCTTCCTTCTCATTGTTAATTATCTTAGGCTCATCAATGAAGTCTAGCAGTAGCTCAGACAACCTTTCCTTAGACAAGAATTTAATCTTGTCTTTGAGATGAAGAATACTTACCTCTTGTTCATCATCTGATTCTCCGATGGCCATAAGTGCTTGTTCATCTCTAGCTTCATCTTCTGAGTCCTCATATGATGTTTCTCCCGAGGCAGCAACCATAGCCATTGTTGATCCTTTTTTTCTTTTTGGTTGAACCTGTTCCTTCTTCCTGTTCCTTCGTTTAGCCCTTTCCTTCTTCCACTCAATTTCCCATTGAAGACAATTCTTGATCATGTGATCATTCTTACCATATTTGTAGCAACCCTCATTGGTCTGTTTCTAAGGAGCCCTTGGTTTGTTGAAGGTTGTACCTCTTGAAGAACCCTTTCCTCTCATCAGGTACTTTTTGAAATCTCTTGTGATCATAGCCATTTCTTCATCCTCCAGATCTGAACCTTCAGCAATTCGAAGAGCCAGACTTCTTTCCTTCTTGGGTGCATCAATTTACACAGTTTGCCTTCTCAGTTCATAGGCAGTAAGGTTTCCAATTAGTTTATCCAGCTTAAGGGTAGCAATATTCTTTGATTCCTGAATAGCAGTGATTTTGCTTTCCCAAGAGACTGGCAGAACCCTTGTTAAAATCTTCTCAACTTTGTCTTCTTCAAGGATAATCCTTCCAAGAGACTTAAGTTCATTTGTCAGTGTGGTGAACCTTGTATACATCTCTTGGATGGTTTCTCCTTCCTTCATGGTGAAATTCTCATATTGAGAATACAGCAGTGTTCCTCTGGACCTCTTCACTTGAGGTGTTCCTTCATGAGCCACTTGCAAAGTGTCCTAGATTTCCTTAGCAGTGGTACAACTTTGAATTCTATTGTACTCATCTAGACCTAGTCCACACACAAGCCATTTCTTGGCATTGGCATTCTTTTCCCGCTTCTTTAGGTCTTCAGCAGTGCAGTCAGCTCTTGTCTTTGGCACATCCACTCCTTCCTCATTCTTCTTTCTATTTGCCAAAGGACCATCAGTGACTATGTCCCAGAGTTCATAGTCCTCTCCTATGATATGATCTCTCATCCTGTTCTTCCACCAGGAATAGTACTGACCATTGAAGAGTGGAGGCCTAGCAGTGGATTGCCCTTCCCAGTTCCCAGGTGGTGCACTCATGTTGATCTTTTTCTAAGGTGTTAGCCTCTTCAAGGATAACCCGCTCTGATACCAATTGATGTTCTAAACGTCAATACCACACAAGAGGGGGGTGATTTGTGTGGTACCCAATTTTCGCTCTAGAAGAACCAGGTTCTTCTAGGTGTTCTAACTACTACTGTTTGCGTAATAATAAGTACATAAAATAAAGAAAACAACGATTTTTTTTACGTGGAAAACACCTGGCTCAAAAGGTGAAAAAACCACGACCTACTACTCTGTAGGATTTTTCCAAACTTCCACTAATATCACTGAGCCAAAACAGCATTTACAAAAACTCTTTGTAAACCTAAGGATTAACTCTAATCTCGTTGTAGCACACAGCCTCAACTGTTGCGACAACTTTAAGTTAGCTTATAACTTGAACACTCTAAGTACCTAATACAATTGCTTCTATGAAATCTGAAAGGTACAACTTTAAACCACCTACTACAATTGAACTAAAATAAAAGAAAGACACAATGGAATTGGTTCTTCTATCTCGTTCAAGTAGCTTCAGGAGTGCACACTCAAATCTCACATAAATTACTTGCAAAATCGCCTTGCTCTTTTGCTCTCAATTTAGTTTAACTTCTGCGTATGTGCAATACCTATAAAAGAGAACAATCACTGTCTATTAATAGGTTAGTAATCAGAGTTTGATTGGGACTCAATTGCTGATCTTCTATCGTAGTTGAGTCTTTGAAGATCTCAAACTCCAACACTATCTTTATCTGGATTGTGTTCTTTTCATATAAGGAGACTTTATCCCCTTATCCAATATGCAACCTTTTCGATCAGATCAGGAGATATTGCTGATTGATCAGTAGGACTTATCTCCATCATGTGCATCTCACATGTATAGGTTGATCATGACTCTGTTTCACACGATGGACCTGGTCCATGACTGAACTTTTTTGTCATTCTTCAAAACTTCGCCTGTTCTTGGGCCAACAAGAAACCTAGGTGCTAGGACACAAAAAAGATTAAACCCTTCCCCCTCCCAAAAAACAAAGAGAGCAGCGGTGCCCCCACCAGGTCCCCTCTTCTTCTTCTTTTTGACAAACTCCCAATGGGCAGAACGTTCTCGCCCCTTTCATTCATAGACACGCACACATTCACAACAAAAAGAAAAGCTTCAGCTGCACCCACCCTCCTCCACACCTAAGTAAGCCACACACAAACACGAAGAGGACGGAAGAGAGAACGAGTGACTTCCTTTGATCTCACTACGCAGCCGGAAAATCACCTAAGACAGTCCCTTCTCGCGAAAAAGAGCAACTCCAAGGTTGAATTGGAGTCCGCCGGCGAGCTTAAGTTCGAGTGAGCTTCGGATTCATACGGTTTTTTTTTTGAATTTTCCTCACGATTGGTTCAAGCTGACTTCGTTGCTGCTTCCCTACATTTTGCTGAGCTCCAAATTTCCACTTCTTGGCTTTTATTTGGCCATTGTGCGCTGCTTTTCCTCATGTTATAGGTAAAACACAAACTCCCGTACCTAATAATGTGATGAATGAATAGAAAAATTTCATTTCAATAAATCTCTACAGATTCATGTGATTCTAAATAGTGACACTCCAATATGCTTTAAGTCCTCTGTTTGTATCCATATTTTTTTTTCTTTTTTTCTTTTTTTTCTTTCTTTCAAATTAACTAAAATTATTTTAACAAAAGCATGAGTGGAATCTGTTACTTGAAATGGAGCTACTGTTGTTATTTAGTAGTTCAACAACATTCTTTTAGTTATAATTGAGAGGGATAACCTCTGAAAGGTGTTATTGATGCAAGATATGAGTATGACTACCAAAAATAATGAAATTGAACCATGATCCTTAAATGTGTAAGGAACCTATAATGATATTTTTGTTCTTTCTCTCTTTCTTTTGTTTAATGTTGTATAATTATTTTTTTTGTCTTTCTAATTTCATAGTTGGTGTGTGTAGTCATCTTGAATGTGAACAACATTTTTGGGGTGAATCGCTGGGCTTCGGTTTCCAGAAATGTTAGGGCTGAATTCAATTTGCTAGATTTTAAGTACATAGCCCATTGTCTTGGTTTTGGATTGATTTTATCATGTTACTTTTAATAGAACTGGGTCCAAACAAACCTTGGTAGACCCATTTCTTTCTTGAGATAAAGCTAGCCCACTTCTTCCATAATAGATAAAGGAAAATTACCAGCTATGTCCATTTATAAGTAGCTCATTACAAAAATTGGCCAATTGATAAAATATTACTAATATTAGACAAATTAGCCAATTAGCTATTTGTAACAAAAAAATATCAAATTTGTGCTTTGTTTTGAGTGGGTGTTATTAGAATAGATTGGGCATAACTTAAGAAGCTTGAATCTCAGTTTTGGGATGATTTGGTGAAGTTTTGAGGTGGTTTGAATTGAAAATTCGAAGTAAAAGCTGAACATGAAAAAAAAATGATATGTGTATCACACTGTGTATCATTTGTGTATCACATATGTATCATATTTGTCTCAATTGTGTATCACATGTATATCCATGTATACTTGTGTGTGTGATACATGCGTGATACATGTTTGTGTCATGACCCCAAACCCGATCTTGATGGCGCCCAACACAACTGCTAGGCAAGCCCGACCAATTATACTCTCAACCCGAGCGTAGAGCTCAAAACCATTTATTTAAAAATCATTAACAGCGAAGAAACCAAAATATAGCTGATAGGTATAAAACAACCCGAATATCAACAATACAGAGCAACCTCCCAAAGATCTGGGGGTCATGAGTCTAGAGCCTCTACCAAAATAGCATAATAATACTGTAATACTACATAGTCTGAAGTACGCGGATAATCAAATAACAGGAACTAGGGGGAGGAGTCGGGTCCTGCGGACGCCAAGCAGCTACCCCGACAACTCCGAATGAAAACTCTGAAGAACAGCAATAAGCTCAACTAGCTCCTGAGGTACCTGGATCTGCACACATGGTGCAGGGAGTAAAGTGAGTACTTCCAACTCAGCGGTAATAGACATGTATAATGACATTGAAAGTAAGAAATCCCAATATACGACAAAGTAAAGCTACAACAGTATTTCTTCTCATTTAATAGTGTAACATCAATAAGTATTAACAGATAGAGCAGATAAGGTTCGATGCATGAATGCAATGCAAATGCACATGACCGCTACGGCGCGTAGCCCGATCCATTTGGGTACCCGCGCTCACTGTGGGGGTTCAGACTCCGGAGGGGCTCCTACATCCCAAGCGCAATATCATAGTAACATACGCTGCGGCGCGCAGCCCGATCCACTATCAGTCCAGCTATATGCATGCAAGCCACACAGGTACAGTCAACTTACCAATTTTAGTTCCAATTATTAGTAATTATCAATTAGGTGTTTGAAACCTTAGAATTTTGCTAGTCATTTTAGGACAAATGTTTAGCTCAGGACTGATATCATGAAAACATGCTATAAATCACAGAAACAGTGATAATAATCCCTACGGGATCCAAATAACCGGCACGCAGCCCAAATATATCCATAACCATCCAAGTAGGAGGTTTACCAGCTAATTTATAGCCAACAACACAGTACCACATCACTCGGGCGGACTAAGCCATAGTCCCCAATCACATTCGACCCTGCACTCACCGTAGAGTGCGTGTCTCGCCTCAATATAGCGTCACAGTGTGATATACCGGGGTTTCAAACCCTCAGGTCATCATCCACATCTATTACTCACCTCGAACCGGCCACGAGACTAGTCCGCTAAGCCTTTCCCTCTTGAATCAACCTCCTCGGGTGCCGAATCTGATCAAAACCACAAGGAATACATTAAAATAGGCTAATGGAACATAACCCAATCGAAAGAACTCGAAAAACACCCAAAAACACGAAGTTGGCAAAACCCGAGCCCCGGGCCCACTTCTCGAAAAATTACGAAATTCACATTTCCGAAATCCTCGTCTCACCACGAGTCCATACATACCAAATACACAAGAATTGGAGTCCATTTGGCCCCTCAAATCGCCAATTTAGACTCTCTTAGGCTTCAAGCCCTAACCTCCATTTTTACCCTTTAATTCCTTGAATTTTCAGTGTTTAATCCTTGTTTTTATACCCTAACAACATTATTTGAGGCTACAAGCTCATACCTGATGGAATCTCCTTTGAAATCTCTCCAAATCGCCCAAAATCGCCTCTTCCCGAAGTCCCAAAATGTTTTTCTAACTTCTGAAATTTTGAACCCACTGTTCATTAAACCCTCAGCATTTTTCGCTTCTGCGGTCTCCTGACCGCACCTGCGGTCCCGCTTATGCGGCAAATTGACCGCTTATGCGGTTCTACTTAAACCCACAACGACCGCTTCTGCGGTCTTAAACCGCTTATGCGGTTGCCGCCTATGCGATCCCAATGACCGCTTATGCGGTCTCTACAATAATCCCAGGACCGCTTCTGCGGTCGCTTACCGCATCTGCGGTGTCCGCTCTTGCGGAGAAACTTCCGCTTTTGCGGTAACTGCCCAGGCCCTCAAGGGCCGCTTTTGCGATCTCCCTACCGCATCTGCGGAACCGCTTAAGCGGCTCCTTTTCCGCAGATGCGGAAATACCAGAAGCCTCAAAAATCTGCTGCAACACCAAACATTCCAACTTCCGATTAATCATCCGAATTCACCCCGAGGCCCCCGGGACCCCAACCAAAAACACCAACACATCCTAAAACCTTATTCAAACTTGCTCCAATCCTCAAAACACGTCAAACAACACTAAAACCATTAATTTACATCGGATTCAAGCCTAAGTTTCTTAAAAACTTCCGCAATACGCATTCGATCAAAAACCCGACCAAACGACGTCCGAATGACCTGAAAATTTGCAGACATATCCAAAATCACCCTACGGAGCTACTGCAACTCTCGGAATTCCATTCCGACCCTCGGATCAAAATCTCACCTATCAACCGGAATTCGCCAAAATTCCAACTTCGCCAATTCAAGCCTATTTCTACACCGGACCTCCAAATTCAGTTCCGACTTCACTCCTAAGTCCCAAATCATCCCCCGAAGCTAACCGAACCACCGGAATTCACATCCGAGCCCTCTAACCACATAGTCAACTTCCGGTTGACTTTTCTAAAACAAGCTTCCTTCTAGAGGCTATGTGCCTTATTTTCAACCAAAACCAATTCAATTACACCCGATCAACTCTAATACCGATATTGAAACATGAAGCAACACAATAAGGGGAAAACGGGGCGGTAACTCACGTGACGACGGGCCGGGTCGTCACATCCTCCCCAACTAAAACAAACGCTCGTCCTCGAGCGGGTCAAGAAACATACCTGGAGTCTCAAACAAGTGAGGATATCTGCTCCGCATCTCCCGCTCGGTCTCCCAAGTGGCCTCCTCCACGGGCCGACCTCTCCACTGCACCTTCACTGACGCTATATCCTTAGACCTCAATCTCCGCACCTGTCGACCCAAAATGGCTACAGGCTCCACATCATAAGTCAAGTCATCATCCAACTGAACTGTACTGAAGTCCAACACATGCGATGGGTCCCCAACATACTTCCGGAGCATAGACACGTGAAATACCGGATGAACTCCCGATAGGCTGGGTGGCAAAGCAAGCATATAGGCCACCTCTCCAATCCTCCTGAGTATCTCAAAAGGGCCAATGAATCTCGGACTCAGCTTTCCTTTCTTTCCAAATCTCATGACGCCTTTCATAGGCGAAACCTTCAGCAAAACCTTCTCACCCACTGAATAAGATACATCTCGGACCTTCCGGTCTGCATAACTCTTCTGGCGCGACTGGGCTGTGCGAAGTCTCTCTTGAATCACCTTCACCTTGTCCAAAGCATCCTGGACCAACTCTGTCCCCAACAACCTGGCCTCGCCGGGCTCAAACCAACCAACTGGAGATCTCCACCGTCTCCCATATAAGGCCTCATATGGCGCCATCTGAATGCTGGATTGGTAGCTGTTGTTATAAGCAAACTCTGCGAGAGGCAAATAATCAGCCCAAGAACCTCCAAAGTCAATCACACAGGCACGCAACATGTCTTCCAATATCTGAATGGTACGCTCGGACTGCCCGTCCGTCTGAGGATGGAATGCAGTGCTCAACTCTACCTGTGAACCCAACTCTCACTGAAAGGTCCTCCAGAACTGAGAAGTAAACTGAGTACCTCTATCTGATATAATAGAAACTGGGACCCCATGCAATCTCACGATCTCACGGATGAAAATCTCTGCTAACCGCTCCGAGGAATAGGTAGTACATACAGGAATGAAGTGCGCGGACTTGGTCAGCCTATCCACAATCACCCAAACTGAGTCAAACTTCCTCGCTGTCCGAGGGAGACCACTCACAAAGTCCATGGTAATCCTCTCCCATTTCCACTCGGGAATATCTATACGCTGAAACACACCACCGGGCCTCTGATGCTCATACTTGACCTGCTGACAGTTGAGGCACCGAGCTACATGACTCACAATATCCTTCTTCATTCTTCTCCACCAGTAATGCTGTCTCAAATCCTGATACATCTTCGCGGCACCTGGATGGATAGAATACCGCGAGCTATGGGCCTCCTCCAATATCAACTCCCGAAGCCCGTCCACATTGGGCACGCAAATCCGGCCCTGCATCCTCAACACACCATCACTATCAATAGTCATATCCCTGGCATCATCGTGCTGAACTCTGTCCTCAAGGACAAGCAAGTGTGGATCATCATACTGGCGCTCACGAATGCGATCATATAAGGAAGACCGAGAAACAACACAAGCCAACACCCGGCTAGGCTCTAAAATATCTAACCTCACTAACCGATTGGCCAACGCCTGAACATCAGCTGCAAAGGGTCTCTCCCCAACTGGAATATACGCCAGGCTGCCCATACTAACCGCCTTTCGGCTCAAAGCATCGGCCACTACATTGGCCTTCCCCGGATGATATAAAATGGTGATGTCGTAATCCTTGAGCAACTCAAGCCACCTCCGCTGCCTCAAATTTAGATCCTTCTGCTTAAACAATTGTTGGAGACTGCGATGATCAGTATACACCTCACAGGACACGCCATACAAATAGTGCCTCCAAATCTTCAAGGCATGAACTATGGCAGCTAACTCTAAATCATGAACAGGGTAGTTCTTCTCATGAGGCTTCAACTGACGAGAAGCATAAGCAATAACCCTACTCTCCTGCATCAACACACAACCTATCCCAACTCTCGATGCATCACAATACACGGTATAAGAACCTGAAGCTGATGGCAAGACTAACACTGGAGCTGTGGTCAAAGCTGTCTTGAGCTTCTGGAAGCTCTCCCCGCACTCATCCGACCACACGAATGGTGTACCCTTCTGCGTCAACCTGGTCAAGGACGAAGCAATAGATGAAAATCCCTGGACAAACCGGCGATAATACCCTGCCAAACCAAGAAAACTCCGGATCTCCATAGCTGAGGACGGTCTAGGCCAACTCTGCACCGCCTCTATCTTCTTTGGGTCAACCTGAATACCATCACTAGACACCACGTGTCCCAGAAAAGCTACAGACCCAAGCCAAAACTCACATTTGGAGAACTTTGCACAAAGCTTCTCCTCCCTCAACCTCTGCAATACACTCTCAAATGCTGAGCATGCTCCTCCTGGCTACGCGAGTACACCAGGATGTCATCAATAAACACAATCACAAAGGAATCCAGATACGGCCGGAACACGCTGTTCATCAAATGCATGAACGCGGCTGGGGCATTAGTCAGCCCAAAAGACATAACTAGAAACTCATAATGCCCATATCTCATCCTGAAGGCTATCTTCATGATATCAGAATCTCTAATCTTCAGCTGGTGATAGCCTGAACGAAGATCAATCTTCGAGAACACCCTCGCTCCCTGGAGCTGGTCAAACAAGTCATCAATACGGGGTAGATGATACTTGTTTTTCATCGTTACCTTGTTCAACTGCCGATAATCAATACACATCCTCATTGAGCCATCTTTCTTCTTGACAAACAACACCGGTGCACCCCACGGTGACACACTCGGGCGAATGAACCCCTTATCTAGAAGTTCCTGAAGCTGCTCCTTCAATTCCTTTAACTCAGCTGGTGCCATACGATAAGGAGGAATAGAGATGGGCTGAGTGCCCGGCACCAAATCGATACCGAAGTCAATATCCCTGTCCGGCGGCATGTCCGGCAGGTCTGATGGAAACACATCTGGGAAATCCCTCACCACGGGTACAGAATCAATACTAGGAGTCTCAGCTCCAACATCTCTCACAAATGCTAAATATGATAAACATCCTTTCCCAACCATCCGTTGGGCCTTTAAGAAAGAAATCACCCGGCTGGGGCTCGGAATACCCGGAACGGCCAACGTAACTGTCTTAGCATGACAGTCTAGAATAGCATGGTACGGAGATAGCCAATCCATACCCAGAATCACATCGAAGTCTACCATACCCAACAACAGCAAATCAACTCGGGTCTCCAGACCCCCAATAGTAACAAGAGAGGATCGATATACGTGATCCACAATAATAGTATCACCCACCGGGGTGGATATATGCACAGGCAAGGCAAGACAACTACGGGTCGTACCCAGATGATGGGCGAAATATGAAGACAGATAGGAGTATGTAGACCCGGGATCAAACAAAACAGAAGCATCTCTGTGGCAAACTGAGATAATACCTGTGATCACTGCGTCAGATGCAACAGCGTCTCTTCTGTCTGGAAGCGCATAGAACCGAGCCTGACCACCGCTCGATCGATCAACACTCCTGGGGCGACCTCTAGCTGACTGACACCCACCCCTACCTGACTGGGATGGTGCTAAAGTAGATGGAGTAGAAGAGGAGGGCTGATCCCTCTGCTGAGACCGACCACTACGAAGCCGAGGGCATTGCCTCCTCATGTGGCCAAACTCGCCACACTCATAACAACTACACGGAGCTGGAGAAGGGGACTGAAGGGAACCCCTCGCCGCAGATGAGCCCTGGGCTGAAGAAGCAGGAGTAGAACTCTAAGCTGGAAGGGCACTGAGTGAAGACTGGCCCTGCTGATAACCCTGATGGCCACGGCCGGAAGAAGCCCCACTGTACTCTGGGCGACCTGTCTGAGGAGGCCTGAAAGAACGACCTCTGCCCTGCTGATGCTGGCCCCTAGATGGAGCACCACTGTAGCTACCTGAACCACGAGGCCTCTTGGCCTCGCTCTCCTCTCGCTCTCGGCGACGATCTGTCTCAATCTGGCGAGCCATATCTACTACCTCCTCAAATGAAGCTGCTACCACCCTCTCCCTAGTCATCAAAATACGAATCGAATAGTTGAGGCCATCTATGGACCTCCTGATCCTCTCCCGGTCTGTCGGAATCATCCACGTAGCATGTCTGGCCAACTGAGTAAACCTCAACTCATACTGGGTCACTGTCATATCACCCTGGATCAACCACTCAAACTGTCGGCGTAGCTCCTCTCTGCGAGACTGCGGCACATACTTCTCCAAAAAGAGAGTGGAGAACTGCTGCCAAGTAAGGGGTGCTGCTCCTGCAGGCCTACGCCTCTCAAACTCCTCCCACCATGTAAATGCCGGTCCTGAGAACTGGAAGGTGGTAAAAGACACCCTACTAGAATCTAAGATCCCTGCTGTGCGAAGCATCCTCTGGCACTTGTCCAGAAATCCCTGGGCATCCTCGCCCTCTGTACCGCTAAATGTCAGAGGCTGAAGTCTACCAAACCTCTCTAGCCGACGCTGCTCGTCATCTGGCATCACTGGAACAACATACCCTGGGGCTGGTGCGACTGGCGTAACTGGAGCAGCCGGTGCAACTGGCTGAGCTGGGGCTGCCTTGGGTGTCTGTAGTCCCTGCACAACCTGCTCTGGTGTGCGAGCTGCGGGGGTCTGATGACCACCCCCGGTCTGAGAAGTAGCTGCAGCAGTAGAAGCTGAAACTGCCTGAGCCAGACCAGTGCAGACAGATAAGATCTGGGCTAATGTCTCCTGAAGACCAGGAATCACTGTAGGCACTGCCGGTGCCTGAGCGGGTGCTGCTGGATCATCAACCGCTGGAGGCTGATCCTGAATAGGGGCAACTGGTGGGTCAACTGGTACTGCCCCCGCTGCTCTACCTCGACCACGACCATGGCCGCGTCCACGGCCTATAGCAGGTGGCAATGGTGGTCGACCAACACGTCCGGTAGCACGAGTTCTCGCCATCTGCGAGAGAGTAAATCACAAGAGTTTAGTTTTCGGGATAACAAGGCCGCACGATAAGAGTTCAACAGTACGAAGTGTTTCCTAAAGGTTCTGCAGCCTCTCGTGGAGAAATACATGCGTCCCCGTACCACTCCGTGAGACTCTACTAAACCGGCTCAAGACTCATGAGGCCTAGTAACCTAGGCTCTGATACCAACTTGTCACGACCCCAAACCCGGTCGTGATGGCGCCCAACACAACTGCTAGGCAAGCCCGACCAATTATACTCTCAACCCGAGCGTAGAGCTCAAAACCATTTATTTAAAAATCATTAACAACGAAGAAACCAAAATATAGCTGATAGGTATAAAACAACCCGAATATCAACAATACAGAGCAACCTCCCAAAGATCTGGGGGTCATGAGTCTAGAGCCTCTACCAGAATAGCATAATAATACTGTAATACTACATAGTCTGAAGTACGCGGATAATCAAATAACAGGAACTAGGGGGAGGAGTCGGGTCCTGCGGACGCCAGGCAGCTACCTCGACAACTCCGAATGAAAACTCTGAAGAACAACAATAAGCTAAACTAGCTCCTGAGGTACCTTGATCTGTACACATGGTGCAGGGAGTAAAGTGAGTACTTCCAACTCAGCGGTAATAGACATGTATAATGACATTGAAAGTAAGAAATCCCAATATACGACAAAGTAAAGCTACAACAGTATTTCTTCGCATTTAACAGTGTAACATCAATAAGTATTAACAGATACAGCAGATAAGGTTCGATGCATGAATGCAATGCAAATGCACATGACCGCTACGGCGCGTAGCCCGATCCATTTGGGTACCCGTGCTCACTGTGGGGGTTCAGACTCCGGAGGGGCTCCTACAGCCCAAGCGCAATATCATAGTAACATACGCTGCGACGTGCATCCCGATCCACTATCAGTCCAGCTATATGCATGCAAGCCACACAGGTACAGTCAACTTACCAGTTTTAGTTCCAATTATCAGTAATTATCAATTAGGTGTTTGAAACCTTAGAATTTTGCTAGTCATTTTAGGACAAATGTTTAGCTCAGGACTGATATTATGAAAACATGCTATAAATCACCGAAATAGTGATAATAATCCCTACGGGATCCAAATAACCGGCACGCAGCCCAAATATATCCATAACCATCCAAGTAGGAGGTTTACCAGCTAATTTATAGCCAACAACACAGTACCACACGGGCGGACTAAGCCATAGTCCCCAATCACATTCGACCCCGCACTCACCGTAGAGTGTGTGTCTCGCCTCAATATAGCGTCACAGTGTGATATACCGGGGTTTCAGACCCTCAGGTCATCATCCACTTCTATTACTCACCTCGAACCGGCCACGAGACTAGTCCGCTAAGCCTTTCCCTTTTGAATCAACCTCCTCGGGTGCCGAATCTGATCAAAACCACAAGGAATACATTAAAATAGGCTAATGGAACATAACCATCGAAAGAACTCGAAAAACACCCAGAAACACGAAGTTGGCAAAACCCGAGCCCCGGGCCCACTTCTCGAAAAATTACGAAATTCACATTTCCGGAATCCTCGTCTCACCACGAGTCGATACACACCAAATACACAAGAATCGGAGTCCATTGGCCCCTCAAATCGCCAATTTAGACTCTCTTAGGCTTCAAGCCCTAACCTCCATTTTTACCTTTTAATTCCTTGAATTTTCAGTGTTTAATCCTTGTTTTTATACCCTAACAACATTATCTGAGGCTACAAGTTCATACCTGATGGAATCTCCTTTGAAATCTCTCCAAATCGCCCAAAATAGCCTCTTCCCGAAGTCCCAAAATGTTTTTCCAACTTTTGAAATTTTGAACCCACTGTTCATTAAACCCTCAGCATTTTTCGCTTCTGCGGTCTCCTGACCGCACCTGCGGTCCCGCTTATGCGGCAAATTGACCGTTTATGTTGTTCTACTTAAACCCACAACGATCGCTTCTGCGGTCTTATACCGCTTATGCGGTTGCCGCCTATGCGATCCCAATGACCGCTTATGCGGTCTCTACAATAATCCCAGGACCGCTTCTGCGGTCGCTTACCGCATCTGCGGTGTCCGCTCTTGCGGAGAATCTTCCGCTTTTGCGGTAACTGCCCAGGCCCTCAAGGGCCGCTTATGCGATCTCCCTACCGCATCTGCGGAACAGCTTAAGCGGCTCCTTTTCCGCAGATGCGGAAATACCAGAAGCCTCAAATATCTGCTGCAACACCAAACATTCCAACTTCCGATTAGTCCCCCGAATTCACCCCGAGGCCCCCGGGACCCCAACCAAAAACACCAACACATCCTAAAACCTTATTCAGACTTGCTCCAATCCTCAAAACACGTCAAACAACACTAAAACCATTAATTTACATCGGATTCAAGCCTAAGTTTCTTAAAAACTTCCGCAATACGCATTCGATCAAAAACCCGACCAAACGACGTCCGAATGACCTGAAAATTTGCAGACATATCCAAAATCACCCTACAGAGCTACTGCAACTCTCGGAATTCCATTCCGACCCTCGGATCAAAATCTCACCTATCAACCGGAATTCGCCAAAATTCCAACTTCGCCAATTCAAGTCTATTTCTACACCGGACTTCCAAATTCAGTTCCGACTTCACTCCTAAGTCCCAATCATCCCCCGAAGCTAACCGAACCACCGGAATTCACATCCGAGCCCTCTAACCACATAGTCAATTTCCGATTGACTTTTCTAAAACAAGCTTACTTCTAGAGGCTATGTGCCTTATTTTCAACCAAAACCAATTAAATTACACCCGATGAACTCTAATACCGATATTGAAACATGAAGCAACACAATAAGGGGAAAACGGGGCGGTAACTCACGTGATGACGGGCCGGGTCGTCACAGTTTGATACATGTGTCGCAGAAGACTTTTTTGAACTCGATTTAATTACGAATTTTGATACAAAACCAGTCCAAATCACCTCCAATCTTCCTCAAATTTTGTATATTGACTTATCTATATATTTTCAATGAATTTCAACTATACCCATTGAAAAAGTTCCTTTTTTGTTTAGATTTTTAGAATATTCTATAGATTTTTGTATTTCATCACCTTATTTGCTACCCCGTCCATGAAATTTCCTTTCCGTCTTGTATCTAATGTTGCTAATCACGCTTAAAAATATGGATGGTGATTTTTGCATGTGATTCTTTGAGAGAAAGAACCCTATTATTTGGTTTTTCAATTTTTGTTGGCTAGTTTTGGTAAGTCTATGACTAATGGCTAGAGATTGGTAAGTTGAGATTTATTTGGGACATTTATGTAAGTTTTCCATAGATAAATGCCATGTAATTTCAATAACTTGTCAATGATCTAAATAAATAAAATATTTCTTGACTTCCAAACAACTCCATTTCCATAACATGTGCCTCTGCCATAAATTCAATGATTAGGAAAATAAATCAAATAACGTAGTTTGCTTTAGGCGCGATTCTTAAATAAATCATCGTGATTATGGGTACGGTTCCCGTGGCATAGTCACGATATGTAATCCCCAATTCGGGTGTCCATTTCATGTGACCCGACCATAACAACTTTGAACTTTAATAAAAAAAACATGTCACGAATCGCGGGTGCATTTCATGTAGCGTGGTTTGCGATGTGTTCCAAAACGGCAAACGTACGACAATCGTAACTTGTTCAAGAAATAATTCCATAAATTCTAAAAGCAGTTTAAAATAATTAAAAGCGGTATAAAGTTAAAAATGCACAATAGGTTTAAAACACGTAATTAATCAGATAATAGGCCAATATTAATAGTTTAAGCGACCGTTCTAGAACCACGGAATCCGGGAATGCCTAACACCTTTTCCCGGGTTAACAGAATTCCTTGCTTAGAATTTCTGATTTCGCAGACTTTTAAATAAAGTCGAAATTTCCTCAATTTGGGATTTTAAAGTAAACCGGTGACTTGGGACACCAAATAAACTATTCCAAGTGGTGACTCTAATAAATTAAATAAAATAATCCCATTTCGAATAATGTCACTTAAATTGGAAAAACTCCCTTGTACCCCCTCTCGGGGTGGTAAAAAGGAGGTGTGACAGCTCTGGTGACTCTGTTGGGGACAAAAACCCAGAATTTTTGGTTCAGGGTTCAAGAATTCGAGCTTAGAATAACTGTTATACTTGGCTTTATTTATTATCTGATTTTTACATGTTTGAACCTAATGTGCTAAATGTCTCTTTTTACCGCTTTGATATTGTTGAAATGTATATAAATTGTTACGAAACCCTCTCCTCCCTGAGTCTTCTAAATCATCTGGTAAGTGTGCACTTCGTATGACTTCTTTTCTGTTAGAGTCATATCCAATTTTAGAACGAGGTTCGGACAAGTTGCAAAGCCGGTGAAGCTTCTGTATTCCCGGTACGCTGCCCCCCCCAGCTCGAGCTGTCCGCTCGGGTAAGCCAGGTCTAGAACAATACACCCAGGTTTTTAAACCTAGTATAACATAGCCTCATGCCGGATCTCTAGTAGGAACGCTTGTTTGCATCACGTGCATTTGACTTTGGGGACTCAACACAGGGGTTGGGTCCGTCTAGGACAGGTGTACCCAAATTAAAAGACCATCCTGATGCATCTTACGTGCTACTTGGGCATCTGTTTGTTTCGGCTTGCATGTTGTCTGGCTTCTAAAAAAAAGGGAAAGAAAATCAAAAAAAAAAAAAACCAGAGTGAGCTAGGAAAGAGAAAATTCACCGGGTTCTGAAAAACCCAAGTACTTGAAAAAATTCTGAAACTCTGCCGAAATTCTGAAAAAAAAAAAAAGAAAAGTCATTTCAAAATGAGCCAAAATTTTCAAGTGTCATGTTTCCCTTGTTCCGTCAAAACTGACCGAACTACGCGGGTCTGATTCTCACCGGATGTGAGATACGTAGGCAAACCTTATCGGTTCCGACCCCAATATTCAAAATTCCAAAATTTTTGTCCTTTAGTTCATTCTTTAGAAATCTTTCCTTAGAAAATTCAAAAAAATAAAAGAAGAATTTTTTTTTAAAAGTCAAAAAATAGTTTCCTTCTTTCTAAAGTCTTTCATATGGAAAAAAAAGAAATAAAAAGAAAAATAAATAAAAAATCAAAATCCAAAATACGTGTTTCCTTTATTTTTAAGTATTCTTTTCCAAAGATTAAAAAAAATCAAAAAAAAAGAATCCAAAAAAAAAATATTAGAAACAAAAATCTGAAAAAATATTCTTTTTATTCTTTAGAAGTCCTTTTTTCGTAAATGTCAACAAAAATAATTTGAAAAATTAAAGTCCAAAAATATTTTCGCTTTTCTTTAGAAGTACTTTTGTAAATAAAATATAATAAAATAAAAAACTCAGAAATCCAAAATATTTTCTTAAAAGTCCCTCTTTTGAAAATTAAGAGCCAAAATCTAAAATCCAAAAGATATTTTCTTTCTTCTTTAGAAAAAGATGAAACAAATGAAAATTCAAACAAAAATATTTTCCTTTTACTTTTGAAATTCCAAAGTTCAAATCAAAAGAAAAGGAATTTTTAGAAGTCTTTCTTTCAAAAATAAAAAAAAAATAAAAAAAAATATGTATATTTCCTTTCTTCTTTTAAAGCATTTCTTTGAAAATTCAAAAAAAAACAAATAAAGAATTAAAAAAAATGTTTTTCTTTTGATTCAAAGCTTTCATGGTCCGAGTGTTATATAAAAAAAAGAGTTAGTTTATTTACTCCATTCTCAATCTTCCTGAACTACGCAAGATCTGATTCATGCGGGGTCATGTTACGTAGGCAATCCCCATCGGATTCAATCATAGCAATAAATTAGTTGAGTAAAAAAATAAACTGAATAAAAAGAGTGAATAAAAAAAGAAAAAAAAAAGAAGAAAAAAAGAGAGTGACAAAAAATAAAAGAGTGACAAAAACAAAAAAGAAAAGAGAGTGCCAAAAAATAAAAGAGTGGTTGAAACGAAATAAAAAAAAATCAAGAGTGATTAAAGAGAGGCAGAAATTAAAAAAAGAAATACATACTGAAAGGTTTAGTTAAGGTCGGGATGAAACATGCAACCATTCAAACACATGGTAGAAACGTTTAACTGTTTAGGTGCATTGCATCCAAACGTGCGATTTCCAATCTGTTAAGCGTCTCAAAACTAACAAGGTTGTTGGGTGTGCAAAATAGCTAGGTTTTGGTGGTTGGTTTTGTTGGTAGTCTAGCCTCCCCTCCTTCACAAGATCCAAAGGCACAGACAGGGGCGGAGGCACGTTGATCCGAGCGGTGTCATCCGACACCGCTTCGTCGATGATTTTTTTAATTAATATGTATATAAAATAATACTACGTAAAACAACATAGCAGTAAATAGAGCTGAAATAAGACTGCCTGACTAAAGAGCTTCGGTGGCTCGCTGGTAAAGCATCTAGATCTCCGGGTGGAAGTCAAGAGTTCGAACCCTTGCTAGGTTGGTTTCTTTTTTAAAAAAATTTCAGCATTATTGTGGGAATAGACGCCACCATCCGCGATAGCATCCCATTGGTATATCTCACTGCCAAAAATACTTTTAATGATTCATAGAATATACAAACAAATATTTCTAATGAGTTTATTGTAGATACAATTACTTAGAACTCGTCCAAGAGAAATTTGTATTAGGGTACTTGAATTATTGTTTTAAAAAAAATATGAAATATGATTTTATTGTAGTGTTTTATTTATTGGCTCACTTCTTTAAATGTCGACACCGCTTACGAAAACTTCTGCGTACGCCCCTGGGCACAGATGGCCTCCGCAAGCAATCTACCAATCATCGGTTCTGAGGATAGCCTGGCATCAGCTATTCTGCAGCTAGAATCAACAGCTGCTGAAGAGAATAAGATGTTGCGTCTCCGCATATTGGAAATGTGGGACGCCTGGTCTAATGGTAGGGAACCGCGAAGTGCAATCCCTAGGTTCCCTGAGTTGATCCCCAGGTCAGGTGAGGTTACCAACGCCCCTGTGCCCAACCCGCTCATCCCATGCGGGCACCCTCCAATGCCCTCCAATGATCCTGGCATGCCTTCTGTGGTTCGCCCCCAGGCACCAGCTTCAAGGGCACCGCCTCCAATGTTCATCTTTCAGGGTCCACAGCTTTAACCAGAAATAACATATGTGACCCTGATCTCTCGGTGGAGCAAGAAAAGGTGGTTAAAATGGCTCGGAAGATGAAGAGCCTGGAAAAAATCCTGAAAAACATGCAAGATCTGAGTGGCCAAAAGAGTGTCTCATACTCTAACCTCTGTATGTATCCCTATTTCCACTTGCCAGTTGGCTTCAAGATGCCAAAATTTAAAAAGTACGATGGGCACAGAGACCCGGTCGCTCATCTGAAACGATATTGTAACCAGCTGAGGGGTGCTGGTGGAAAAGCAGAACTTTTGATGGCCTATTTCGGAGAGAGCTTAACCGGAATTGCATCAGAGTGGTATATGGACCAAGACATCTCCCATTGGCACATATGGGATGACCTGGCCCGGGATTTTGTCAGACAGTTCCAGTACAATATGGACATCGCTCCCGACAGAAACTCTTTGTCCAACTTAAAAAAGAAAACTGCGGAAAGCTTTCGCGAATATGTCGTCAAATGGCGTGAGCAAACTGCCAGGGTAAAGCCACCAATTAACCAAATTGAAATGGTCACGGTCTTTCTGCAGGCCCAAGAGGCTGACTACTTCTAGAACATGATGTGTGTTGTGGGTAAGTCGTTCACTAAGGGTATCAAAATTGGGGAAATGGTTGAAAACGGTTTAAAAACAGGTCGAATCTTGAGTCATGCTGCTTTTAAGGCCATATCACAGTCTGCTCAAAATGGTTCGGAGGGTTTGATGAAAAGAAATGGGGGTGAAGAGGGAGCCATGATGGTTTCAAGCTCGAGGGGGGCCCGCAGGTCATTCAGCCAATCATATGTTCCCCCTATCATCCCACAACACTATTATCCCCTTCAAGATGCTGCTTATGCTGTGACACCGCCTCTCTATGCGGTGATGAACGCGCAACCTTACCCGCGGCCACAACATTATCCACAAAATCGAGCTCCACCTCCTAGAAATGCCCATTCTTACCAAGCTCCATATAATCCTCAACCAAATGATCCCCAATACAATCCTCGCCCAAGAGAGCCTTTCAGAAAGAATCAGTTCACCCCTATTGGTGAATCGTATTCAAACTTGTTCCAAAAGCTAATCAGGCTAAATCTATTGCAGCCGGTGGCCCTGAACTGGCCGAATCTCGAGTCCCTAACACACCGAGCTGATGCTAGATGTGAATACCACTCTGGAGCAGTGGGACACAGTACAGAAGACTGTTGGACCCTCAAAAGGGCAGTTGAAGTTTTGATTGAAGCTGAAAGAATTGTTTTCCGGGATGAAGAAGCTCCTGATATGATGAACAATCTGTTGCCTGCCCAAAACATCGGGCCAATAGTCGGAATGATTTGTGAAGATAAGGAATTTGATCCGGCACTGAAGGCTATTGCAGCCATGGCCGAGACAGAAGAAAAGCCAAAAAATGGTCGCCGAGCATGAAAGTTCCCCATCAGACGGGAGTCTTAGTAGCCAGTCTTGCTATCCTTTCTGCGTCCGGATTATCTCAGGATGTGATCCGGATGTTTTGCTTTATTATCTTACTTTCCGATGTAAACCCTTCTATCTCCAAAAATTGAAAAAAAAAATCAAACAAACAAAATCAAAAAAAAAAATTAAAGATCAGATTTCATTGTCCAGGAATGTAAACCATTCTATTTCATTGTCCAGGAATGTCTCTTTTCTTAATCTTGTCATTTTTCTTGTTCTCTTTTTAGTTTTGTTAAATACAGATTTCAATAACATGACATGCTTGCGGACTTCATGCCCAGATCCTAAAACGCTGTCAGACTTCGAAATAATGAATCAATAATAAGATTGCAACGAAGATAAGTTTAAAGAAATAAAACAAAGAGTTGGAACAGTTGAAGGAAAAATTGGTTCCAGATTGGAAAGGTCTATACATGGTAACAAGAATACTGCCAAAAGAGAGCGTTGTACTTGGGACACATCGAAGAAATGTCCCTGAAACAATTGTCAAAGCAAATGCAGTCAAAAGGTACTATGTTTGATCCTCCATACAGTATTAATATTCTCCGGTTGGGATGATGAAGGCTTTCATTCTCGCTATCCAAATACTATCAACCTTTTACGAGCCCTTTAAGCCGTTTACTTTTCTTTGACTACCCTCTTTGGAACCTGAAAGTATCATTAAAAAAATATTGAAAAAAATGAAAAAAAATGAAAGAAGAGAAGCAAAAGAAAGATACAAAAAAAGGAGGGAAGAAAAGACAAATGAAATGAAATGAGAAATGACAAAAAAAAAGAATAAAGAGAGAAAAGAAAAAAAAAAAGAAAAGAAAGAAAAAGGGGGAAGAAAAGACAAAGAAAATGAAATGAAAAAATGATGAAAAAAAAGAGAGAGGAAAATGGAAAGGAAAAAGAAAGAGAAAACAAAACAAAACAGAAGAAAAAAAAAGAAAAATAAAGTTCCTCGTTCGACTTGATTCCGAAAGGATACATAGGCAGCCTCTCTCTGGGGTTCAGTCACACCAAAATAAAAATCCTTTTTACCCCAAAACCCTGTTCAAGTCCTTCTGATCAATCGGCAAAGTGGTTCGGAATGAAAGGATACAGTTACTTGGATCTGATACAACAAAATGAGAGAAATAAAATGAGAGAGTCTTATTGGTGAAAACCCACACGGGTACCGTAAGGCGATGGTAATGTGACGACCCAAAGGGTCATCACCTATTTTTTTTATTCATTCCGTGCTTCCGAGGCCTCAAAAACCTCATATTTACTTGCCTCGATTTGCGTGCGCAGTCCGAGCGTGTAGCCGGAAAGCTTTTATGTTGAAATATGTGAATTCTGTAAAAAATTTTAAGAATTTTGATATTAATATGATTAAAGTTGACTTTGGTCAACATTTTTGGCAAACAGACCCGGACCCGAAATTGGACGGTCCCGGAAGGTCCGTAGAAAAATATGGGACTCGGGCATGTGCCCGGAGTCGAATTCCGAGGTCTAGAGCCCGAGGAAAGAATTTTTCTATAAAATAGTTTTTCTGAAATTATTAAGGAAATTGGAAATGAAAATTGATTAAAAGACTGTGGTATCGGGCTCGTATTTTGGTTCCGACACCCGGAACAAGTCTTATATATTGTTTAAGCGCTTTCTGTAAATTTTGGTCGAAATCGGACGTCATTTGACGTGTTTCGGACCTAAATATCTAAAGTGGAAGTTTATGAAGTTTAGAAGAAAATCATGAGTTTTGAGGCTTGATTCTATGAACATAATGTTATTTTGGAAATTTGATCGCGCGAGTAAGTCCGTGGGATGTTTTTGAGGTTGTGTGCATGTTTGGTTTGGAGCCTCGAGGGCTCGGGTGAGTTTAGGATAGGCATCGGATTGCTTTTTATCATTTTTAAAAATTTGGTATTTTCAGTGCTGGTGTCTTCGCATTTGCGAAGAAATGATCGCAAATGCGATATCGCAAATGCGATATCGCAAATGCGACCACTTGATCGCAAATGCGAAAAAGGGGAGACCTTGCTTGGGTCGCAAATGTGACAATATGTTCGCATATGCGAGGGCCGCCCAGTCGCAAATGCAACGTCTTCCTTCGCAAATATGATAGCCCCATTTTCCCTCTGTGTTCGCAAATGCGGGAAAAGGTTCGCAAATGCGAGGTAGGGGTCATCGCAAATGCGATGTAATTTTCGCAAATGCGAAAATTGCCTCCAGACCCAAGTTCGCAAATGCGAACTAAAATGTTCGCAATTCCCACGCCTGTTTTGTTCGCAAATGCGAACCTATGTTCGCATTTCCCATATCCGAGGCCCAGCAAATTCTATACTTAGTCGAATTTTCATCACTTTTCACCATTCTTTCAAAACCCAAACACCATAGGCAATTTTTCAAGAGCAAACTTTATCCCAAATCATTTGTAAGTTAATTTTTACTCAATTCTTTCAACTTTTAACATCATTAAACATGTTTTCCACTTGAAATCAAGGATTTTCATGGGTGAAATTGGGGTTTTTGGGTAGAACCTAGGTTTTCCATAAATTGGGGAGTTGGACCTCGATTTGAGGTCCGATTTCAAAAAATTATATATGAACTCGTGGGGGAATGGGTAACCGGATTTTGGTTCGAACCTCGAGTTTTGACCACGTGGGCCCGGGGGCGTTTTTGGAATTTTTGGAAAAAACTTGGGAAATTCATTTTTATGCATTCAAATTATTTCATATAGTGTTTATTAAAGTAATTAAGCAATTTGTGATTAGATTCGAGCGAATTGGAGGTGGAACCGCGAGGTAAAGCGATAGTTGAGGATTAAGTGGATTTTAAGGCTTTGAGGTAAGTGTTTGGTTTAACCCTAGCTTGAGGGAATAGGAGTTGAATCTTGTTGCTAGTTGCTATGTGATCGAGTACGATGTATAGGCATGGTGACGAGTATCTATACATTGGTGTCTAGCATGACCGTGAGTCCTTATAATGTGATTATCATGAACTGATTGTGAATTTCATATTTATTGGAGTATTTCTATATGTTGTGAATAACATGTGAATGGTGATATGATAATTTGATTCCTAGGAGCATTGGCTCGAACTGTGATACGAATATTGAAAGTATATGAAATGACTTGATTCATTGAGGAGCGTCGGCTCCAGTTGTAGAACGAATTGCGAAAGTATAAGTGATAATTCGAACCNGGCAGATGTTATAATGGTTCGACGATGATCCCGCCTGAATGGTTCTAAAGTTGTAATTCAACCCAAATTCTTTTTACCCCAAACCCTGTTCAAGTCCTTCAGATCAATCGGTGAGAATGTTCAAGGATCGGAGAATGCAGCTACTTGGATCCGATGCAATCAAAATGAGAGAAATAAAATGAGAGAGTCTTGTTGGTGAAAACCCACACGGGCACCGTAAGGCGATGGTGAGAAGAGAAACTGAAAAATGAGAGAGTCTTGTTAGTGAAAACTCGCAAAGAGCACTATAAGGCAACGGTAAGAAGAGAAATGAGAGAGGTCAATTGGCGAAAACCCGCAAAGGGTGCCATTGATCGAAAAGAAGGAATTCCCTACAACCATCGGCACTGATAGAGTCCTGGCAAGGTTTCTCGGTTTCGAGATGTGAGTTTAGATGGGTTTATTAGAGATTGGATAGTTGCGCAGATCGGGTATCCAGTCCAAGAAGCATGTCATGTCTATTGAAGTCTGCATACACTCCAGATAAGTCCTTCTTTCCTCCCCCGAAAGGGACACTCTCTTTAATTTCATTATCCTGTCCTTCATTTACTTTTCCTTGGATCCCTTTCGGTTTAACCCTCCTCCGAAACTAATACAAAGAAAATATGGCAAGTCTGGTTTTACAGGGTTCTGCTTAACAAAAGCCAAATTCAAGGAAAAGCACCCAGCCTCAGCAGGTGCATCAAGTCGATCTCGACTAGCCATGATGGCCGATGCTTCGGAGTCAAAATTATTGAAAGGAAAGAAATCCAAAGTCAAGTGCCCGTAAAGGCAAAATAAGATGAAAAGGCTAAAGCCCCACACGGTTAAACCATCATGTGAAAATTTGGAAAGTCAAGATCCCTGGGTTTAGAAGAAAGATCGATCTCCAGAAAGCCAGCGAGCAATAGAGGTTTTCATCGAAGAGTTGGGCCGAGATCAAGACAATCAAGGCCACAAAACCAACCACCGTTTCAAACTAACAATTGTTCTTTGTTTGAAAAACAGGAAACAGGTGTCATTTAAAGCAACCTTGCAAGAAGCAGGTGCGATCAAAAAGAAAAAATTGCGCAAGAGCTAGAAACAGCTTTGCAGCAACAATCCAAAAAGGAAGTCCCTCCAAAAATTCTTTCCCGCATTCACTCATTCCATGAAATAATTAATTAATTAATAATAATAATTAAAAAAAAAGAATGGTAGCCAAGGGTCCCCAATCTCTAGTTTCGTTTTTTCCAACATGGGGTCTCCACTCCCTAGTTGATTTTATTTTAGACATAGGGTTTCCACTCCCTAGTCACTTTTCTAACATAGGGTCTCCACTCCCTAGTTGAATTTATTTTAGACATAGGGTCCCACTCCCTAGTCTGCTTGTCCAACATAGGGTCTCCACTCCCTAGTTGAATTTATTTTAGACATAGGGTCTCCACTCCCTAGTCTGCTTTTCCAACTTAGGGTCTCCACTCCCTAGTTTAATTTATTTTAGACATAGGGTCTCCACTCCCTAGTCACTTTTCCAACATAGGGTCTCCACTCCCTAGTTGAATTTATTTGAGACATAGGGTCTCCACTCCCTAGTCACTTTTCCAACGTAGGGTCTCCACTCCCTAGTTGAATTTATTTTAGACATAGGGTCTCCACTCCCTAGTTGAATTTATTTTAGACATAGGGTCTCCACTCCCTAGTCGCTTTTCCAACATAGGGTCTCCACTCCCTAGTTGAAGTTATTTTAGACATAGGGTCTCCACTCCCTAGTCACTTTTCCAACATAGGGTCTCCACCCCCTAGTTGAATTTTATTTTAGATATAAGGTCTCCACTCCCTAGTCTGCTTTTCCAACATAGGGTCTGCACTCCCTAGTTGAATTTATTTTAGAATAGGGTCTCCACTTCCTAGTCTGCTGTTCCAACATAGGGTCTCCACTCCCTAGTTGAAGTTATTTTAGACATAGGGTCTCCACTCCCTAGTTGAATTTATTTTGGACATAGGGTCTCCACTCCCTAGTCTCCTTTTCCAACATAGGGTCTCCACTCCCTATTTGAATTTATTTTAGACATAGGGTCTCCACTCCCTAGTCATTTTTCCAATATGGGGTCTCCACTCCCTAGTTGAAGTTATTTTAGACATAGGGTCTCCACTCCCTAGTCGTTTTTCCAACATAGGGTCTCCACTCCCTAGTTGATTTTATTTTAGACATAGGGTCTCNATTTTGTTTCCGTTGTATATTTATAACTGCACAGGTTTATGTGGTGTTCGGTCTAGCCTCGTCACTACTTCGCCGGGGTTAGGCTAGACACTTACAAGCACATGGGGTCGGTTGTGTTGATGCTACGCTTCTGTGCATTTTTGCACAAGTCCAGGTTCTGAGGAGCAGCAGCAACATTAGTACGGGAGGAGGCTTTCATTATCACGAGACCGAGGTAGCCTTGCAGGCGTCCGCAGGCCCGGCGTCTCTTCTTTATGTTCTCTTTTAGACTGTTGCCTCCTTGTCTCGAGACAGACAGCTTCTATGTTTCTTTCAGACCTTTGTATTTAGTATATTCTTAGTGGTTCGTGAGTGATGTGACACCAAATCTTGGGTAGAGGCTATTATTAATTGTTCCGCATTTTGATTTAGATTTATAAATCAGACTTCCGCTATTATTCTTAGTAAATTTCATGTTCTATATTGATGCTATAAATTGTTAAAATAATTGTTTAGTGATGAAAAGGTAAATAAGTTGGCTTGCCTAGCTACCACGAGTAGGCGCCATCACGATCCCAATGGTGGGAAATCCGGGTCGTGACAGGTAAGCAGAGAAATTGAAATGAGAGAGTCTTGTTAGTGAAAACTCGCAAAGAGCACTATAAGGCGATAGTGATAGGAGAAATGAGAGAGGTCAGCTGATGAAAACCCGCAAAGAGCGCACCTGATCGAAAAGAGGATCCTCATAGCCATCGGCATCGACAGAGTCTTGGCAAGGTTCTCGATTTTGAGGAAAAAGTTGTGATGAATTTCTGAGAGTCGGACGGTTTACACAGATCAGGCATCCAGTCCAAAAGGCATGTCATGTTCCTTGAAGTCTGCATGTACTACAGATAAGTCCTTCTTTCTTTCCCCCGAAAGGAATACCTCTAGTCTAAATTCATTTATCAATTCCTTTGTTTGTTTTTCCTTTGAATCCCTTTCGGTCTAACTCTATTCTGAAACTGAGACAAAGAAGGGATAGCAAGACTGATTTACTGGGTTTTCATTTGACACGAGCTAATGTGCAATAAGGTACCCAGCCCCGTCAGGGGCATCAAATCGACTTCGACCGGCCATGGTGGCTGATGTTTTGAAAAAGCTCTTGGAAGTTGAAAAGGTTGAGTCCCACGCGGCTAACCGTCTCGGCAAAGTTTTGAAAAGCTAAGGTACCCAAATGATTTGAAATTAAAGTTGGAAGAAAGAAGCCAGAAATGAAATGCCTACGAAGGCGAAGCAAAGTTGAAAAAGGTTAAGTCCCACACGACTAGTCATTACGCCAAAGTTTGAGGAGCAAAAGTTACCCAATGCTCCGAAGTTATAAGAATAAAAGAAAAGAAAAAAAAAGAAGAAGAAAAGGAAGTAAAAAGGAAAGGCCTTCGAAGGCAAAATAAAGTCGAAAAGGTTGAGTTCCCCCGACCAACCTTCATGGCAAAGTCTGGAAAACCCAGAGGTTCTCCGGGGCCAGAAATGAAATCGGTCTTCAAGAAGCAACCAGTTGTAGAGGGCCGAGATCAAGTGGTCGAAATAACCAAGGCCACAAAATCAACCACCGTTTCAAACTGACAAATTGTTCTTTGTTTGAAAAACAGGAAATAGGTGCAATCCAAAGCAACCTTGAAAGAAACAAGAGCAATAAAAGCAAGGCACGCAGAAACCAAAATGGTTCTGTAGCAAAGTTGACCCGAAAAGGGAAGTCTCTTTCTAAACTCTTCATTCATTTCTCCTAAAAAAAATTCAAAAAATGGTAGACATAGGGTCTCCACTCCCTAGTTGATTTTGTTTTAGACATAGGGTCTCCACTCCCTAGTCGTGTTTCCAACATAGGGTCTCCACTCCCTAGTTGATTTTGTTTTAGACATAGGGTCTCCACTCCCTAGTCTGCTTTTCCAACATAGGCTCTCCACTCCTTAGTTGAAGTTATTTTAGACATAGGGTCTCCACTCCCTAGCCACTTTTCCAACATAGGGTCTCCACTCCCTAGTTGAAGTTATTTTAGACATATGGTCTCCACTCCCTAGTCTGCTTTTCCAACATAGGGTCTCCATTCCCTAGTTGAAGTTATTTTAGACATAGGGTGTCCACTCCCTAGTCACTTTTCCAACATAGGTTCTCTAATCCCTAGTTGAAGTTATTTTAGACATAGGGTCTCCTCTCCCTAGTCACTTTGAAGTTATTTTAGACATAGGGTCTCCACTCCCTAGTCCCTAGTTGCAGTTATTTTAGACATAGGGTCTCCACTCCCTAGTCACCTTTCCAACATAGGGTCTCCCCTCCCTAGTTGAATTTATTTTAGACATAGGGTGTCCACTCCCTAGTCACTTTGCCAACATAGGGTCTCCACTACCTAGTTGAAGTTATTTTAGACATAGGGTCTCCACTCCCTAGTCACTTTTCCAACATAGGGTCTCCACTCCCTAATTGATTTTATTTTAGACATAGGGTCTCTACTCCCTAATCGTTTTTCCAACATAGGGTCTCCACTTGCTAGTTGATTTTATTTTTAGATATAGGGTCTCCACTCCCTAGTCTCTTTTCTTACATAGGGTCTCCACTCCCTAGTTGAAGTCATTATAGATATAGGGCTCCACGCCCTAATATCTTTTTCCCAAGGATACACAATCGTGATTTTATTGCTTTCAATAAAAAAATAGTTTAGATTTTGTCGCAATAACTCACGAAATTTTCCTAGTGAAAACTGGGGCAGAAAAATTTCGTTCGTTTGTTTGTTTTGGTGCTTGAACAGGTTTTTTACCATAAGGCATGAGGTTTGGGATGACCAAAAGAAGAAGGCTCAATCCAAATAAAAGAAAAGAAGAACAAGAAAAGAAGTTGAACTCTAAGTGGAGAAGCGGAGAAAAGATGCGGGCAACTCAAGATATGATTGAAAACACAAGCTTTGCATGACCCGCCTTGATCCGAAAAGCTGAAGAAGAATGAATCAGCAGTTGCAGTTAACGAGTCAAGATTCAGATCAGAGTCTGCAAGAAGAAACAGCCAAGACTCAAGATCAAGCTTTAGAAGGTTTATAGATAGGAATCTTGTAACTCGTAGTTGAAAGGCTTAGCTAGTTTAGCTTTTCATCTTTCATTTTGGTGTAATAAGGAGCTTAGCAAGCCGAAATAGCAGCAACAGCAGTGAAATCTCAGTTTCCCGGTAGTCCCAGCTACCAAAACTTCCAGAACTACACTGACCTGATTCCTTTATAGCCAAGGATATGTAGGCAACCTCCTAAGCAAGGATCGGTCAGACTTTTTCAAGATGCTTCTCAAGGAGTTTCAAACGGGCAAAAATCGCTCGTAATTGCTCATTTTATCTTTGCCAGAAAATTCTTCGTGTTTCCGAGCAAAGAGGGGCAGCTGTGAGCATGTGATTTTTGCCCTATATGAAATACTCCTATAAAATCCAAGAAAATAGATGATTTCCAATTATTTGCCATTTTATAGGAGTTTTGTAGGATTTTTCTTAATTGTTTGCATTTTTGTGCACGTTTAATTTTTATTAAAAAAAAAAGAAATCATCATGAAAATGTCAAAATAACATGCATTTCATTGAGGTTTTGTTTTCACATTTTTAGGATTAATTAGTTGATTATTTATTTTATTAAAAAATGAAAATCACAAAAAATTGCACATTTTATATTTTTACCTTTTAATTTTTAGATTATTTATTTTCTCTTTAGGATCAAGTAATTTTTATAATTTTGTAATTAGATAATTAGTTTAATTTAATAATTTAGATTAATTTAGGATTTTAATATAGAATTTTTAATTAAAGAAAAGAAAAAGGAATAATTGGTTAATTGAAAAGGGGATTTATTTTTCGAATTTGGGCCATCTTTTAAGCCAAAACCCGTTCCAAACTAACTCAAACCCAAGCCCAAATCTGATTTACCCATTCCACCCGAGCCCAGATCTTCCCCATACCCGGTCCACCCCTTTAATAAATTAAAAGTCATCGTTTTCCCTCCCTTTAATCCTAGATGTTGGATCATTTTGATCCAACGGCCCGCAACTGATCTTTTTCTTCCGTTATAATTGTCGGAACCCACCCCCCAAACCCTAGAGACAGCCCCTCATTCCCTTCTCTACCTCTCATCTTTTTATCTCTGAACCTCCGCTCATAGCCGTCGCCGGAAATCGCTATACAGCGGCGGCACCACTCCAAATCACCTCAAAACTCCACCCCGTGATATTCATCTCCCCCTCATCTCATATCCCTTGTTGGACTCCTTCAAAACTCCTCAGACCTCTCCAAATTTCGGATCTGAGAAGTCAACTTACCCAACCAAATCATTACCCCATACTCCTCGCCTCACCCTCTTCATCATTCCACCATCAATCTGACCCGAAACCCCACCAAATTTCCCCAATTCCAGATCTAGAACAACGAACGGAAAACCCTATCCCGTCCTCTTTTGATTTTTTCTGAAGCTTTCAAGACTCGATTTGGTCGAAACCTACGCTAATTGATTGTTCTCAGCGAGAACGATTGATTTTAGCGTTATTTTTGGTCTATTTCGAAGTTTTTTGCTTCGCCGGAGTCCTTTCAAGCCAGTCGTCCCTGTAGATTGTGTTAGGTATCCCCGTTATCCTTTTTCCTCTTTTTCTTTCTTCTGTGTTTTCTTTCTTCCTCTTTCTGACTAGCATGTGCTCAGCCATCATGTTTAATTGAGGCCATTTGACTAATCAATGCTTAGTTAGAATCCAAATGATTAGGTTTAGCTTTAAACGCCTTTCAAGACTATTTGTTTGAAATAATAACCTAATTAGTTTAATTACTTGTTAATTAGTTTAATTGCATAAGTTGTTAATTTAATCAAATTTAGTTTAATTAAATTAGTCATTAAGCATTGTTGCATTACTGCTTCTGTTTTTAATTGTTGTTTTCCTGTTTTTTTTTTTTTTATGGAATTCGGGTTCGTTTTCAATTAGTTAAATGCCCTGATTCAGTCATTAGCTTAGGTTCAATTAGGATTTTTGTTTTAGCTAGGCTGTTTTGTTTTAGTTTCAGCCAGTTTGATTTTAAGCTTTGAATGGTTTAAGAATTGGAAAAGTAATAACAAAGAGGGTCAATTGAAAACTAAATCAAGGGGGAGGGGTTCAAAGTATAGAATTGCCTAGAAGTTTCCAGAATGGGCTAATGAGTAAATCAAACAATCTGAATATTAGGGCTGAATTGGTTCAAACTGAAATATTTAGCAATTGTAAGGGTAAAATTGGGATTTTACATAGGTTAAAAATCAGAATGTTCTAGATTTTGCACAGCTGTCCCCATCCTTAGCATAAAATGCTGGTAATGGATAAGAAAAAGGACAGACAGCTGTAAACGATGTTGTACTATCCTGATTTTCAAAATTTTAGGTTAGAATATTCCTTTTTTGATGCCTTTTTGTGCACTCTATAAAAGGAAAACATTCCCTCAATCACACACAGAGATTGATTAGCATTTTTCTGCACTCAAAAGTTCTGAAAAAACATATAAAGATACTAGTCTTTTTTTGAAAACATTCCATACTTCTTAATTCTAAAATTCACAAACTGAAAAAAATACTCTGAAAAATTTTCTGGTTTCTTTAGCTGGGATTTCTGGTTTAAAAGCTGGTAGATTTGGGTGGATTTTTCCGGCTGGATTTTCTGGTTTGCTCTAGTGATCCTGTTGTTCTGTTTGCTGCTATTTCTTTTCCTCCAAGTTTCTCTTCCAAGAGATTTATTTTCTCTTCCCTTTTTCTATTGATGTTCAAGGTACATGTCTTCTCTTATGCTTAAGTGTTTGTAAATGGGAAGTTAAGGATAAATACAAGTTGTTTTCTATCAAAGATGTATGTTTGTGTTTTCCTGTTATGATGTGAATTTATCTACTAAAATGCAACAACATTGAAGCTTTCTCTTTGAAATGTGTGATTCCCTATTCTTTTAGCTTTTATACCATGAGAATCTGTTTCCTTGTATAAGTGTTGAAAACAGCATTGGTTATTTGTCTATTTCAGCTGGTATACACTTTCTTTTTTTTTTGTTGTATTTGTTAGGCAGCATGCTAAATCCCTATTGTTGAAATGTTGTTTGTTCATGAATTTAACCTTCTAATATGGTCAGATCCATGGATTACACTACCCCATCCTTTCTTTGTTCATTCTTGCATTTGTTTGAGTATGTTAGGCAGTATAGCATGCCTTTGGGTTTGAAGCCTTTATTTGCTTTGTGAGTCTGACCTTTAACATGGTCAGACCTATGAATCACACTGCTTTTTTCACTCATTTTTGCATAGTTTACTTGAGTTTGGTTTGATGATACAGTAGGTCCATATGTCTGAAGACATTTTGTGGGTCTAACCTTTAACATGGTCAGATCCATGAAATTCTAAGTGGAAACAAAAGCTGTTTGGCAGTAAGAGACCTCAGAGTTGGAGTTTGAAATGTCAACTTGTGAGAAACAGCTCTGTAGCTGATTTCTTGCAAGCTTGTACCTTGGTTTGAAGGATTTGATGGCAGGAACCTGAAGCTAGAAGAAATTTTCCTTTTATTTACTTTAAAAAATTTCTTTTCCTTTCTTTTAGATGTTAGTTATAATGGACTGTTAGAATGATGGATTGTTAAGTTAAAAATCTTCCTTCTGTAAATTCAGGGACATTCATTAGTGAAGGACTGTTGGAACGTATTAATTTTAAGATTTAGGTTCATAGCATGAGATCTCTTTGTAATAAGTATAGCCTATTTATTTGCAAAACTGTTTGAATGTAGCATGAGCTGGGCCAGACTTGCAACAAGGCCCAACATGGGGAATCTCTTGAGCACGTCTGGGTCTGGCGAATGGGCATGGGCGTTAAACCCAGTGGAGTGATGTTTAATTGTAAAGTTTTCCTTGAAGATTACAGTATAAAAACATGTTATTATGTCTTGCTAGTTCTACGTTCAATTAGCATTGTTGTTTGGATCCTTGAATACTGATTTTTACTTAGCAGCAATTGAGTATTAATTATCGCAAATAGGCAAATTTGGTTAATTGCAGAGGTGGATAGGCCCAGCTAGAAAAATGTGTAGCAACTGGACCCGCCTACGTATAGCCCAATATGGGCTGTTCCATTTGGACCCAGCAAAGACGCCTTTGAGTCCTTTCTTTTCGGGACAGATTCCAGCCCAAATATAGCTTTAAGGTTGTTGATTTCCCTTAAGTAAATAATCAATGGGCCATCGCTGGCCTAAACTCTTTCTCAAAAGGGATTTAAAAGCCTAGCCCTCTCACACTTTAAGTTTGTCTATGATTAAAAGATTCTTAGTTTGAACTTCAAAAATAAGATTAAAACCTGAGTACCCTTAGTCTTGCTTAAGTGAAATGCAAACCTTGTTAAAAATAAAATTAAGGTGTGCCATCCATAATTAGATCATCTATGGCCCTCACAAATATTGTAACTTAGATATTAAAAATGAATCTTCGTAGTTTGCTTTTTGGCGCGTTACATTAAATTATCATGGCTACGGGTACGGTTCCCGTGACGTAGTTGTGATTTGTAATTGCTAAAATTCGGGTGTACATTTCATGTGACCCGACTTCAATTTCCAACTATATTAAATAAAACGTGTCACGAACCGTGGGTGCATTTCATGTAGCGTGGTTTAAGATGTGTTTTAAATAACGTTGAATTTTCCTAAAAACCCGTAAAAAGCGGTTAGAAAGTCGTAAAAATGCACATAGGTTTAAAATGTGTAATTAATCAGATAATAGGCCAATATTAACAGTTTAAGCGACCGTGCTAGAACCACAGAACCCGGAAATGCCTAACACCTTCTCTCGGGTTAACAGAATTCCTTACTTAGAATATCTGGTTTCGCAGACTTTCAAATAAAGTCAAAATTTCCTCGATTTGGGATTTAAAAATAAACCAGTGACTTGGGACACCAAATAAACTATTCCAAGTGGCGACTCTGAAAAATTGAAATAAAATAATCCCATTTCGAATAATGTCACTTTAAATGGAAAAACTCCCATATACTCTCGGGTGTAAAATAGGAGGTGTGACACTATTCAGTGAAATTCATTACTCATTGTTTAATGTATACAGGAAATGATTTCAAAAACATCAAAACAAGAAATTACTAGTAAATTGGTGTTGGCTTGTGTCACGTCCCGAACCTGGGCTTGGACGTAACACGGCACTCGGTGCCTGACTACATGTGACCGAGCGAACCAACTGGCTGGCTGAATCAACATGTGGTATCATAACATACTGAATGCGGAAGATAAACTAACACATGCTGATATACTGAAAGTCTGGATGATATAAATCAAAGTGCGGAAATACTAATACAATTCTGAAATATATTTGTAGCTCACATGGCTTAATATGAAAAGCCTGCGACTCTTTCTAGTTGTTACTCTAGTCTATGAAGCCTCTAATGAAATACTGAAAACACTGACTATTTGAAAATACTGAAGACTGTAAGATAATGATAATGCCGCGAAAGAACTGGGGATCACCAAATAGCTGGTACGAGAATCCTAGCGCTCTGAATCGTCAACCTTTAAATCATTATTTGCATCGTGAGATGCAGGCCCCGGGCAAAAGGGACGTCAGTACATTTGAATTGCACTGGTATGTAAAGCAAATGAAAGAAAGAATTATAAATGCTGAAACTGAAACTAAGCTGATAATTGAGAATTGATAACTGGTACTGAAATGATAACTATTGAAACTGAAACTGAAATGATAACTGAACTGATAACTGATAACTGAACTGATAAGTGATAACTGATAACTGAACTGATAACTGATAACTGATAACTGATAAGTGAACTGATAACTGATAACTGAACTGATAATTGGTAACTAATAATTGAACTGAACAAGAAAGTAAGGATATGAATACTCCCTCTTCTGAATGATGAACAACCTGTTTATCTGAATATTAAACTGCGGCCTCAGGCCCAATATATATATATATATATATATATATATATATATATATATATGTGCACAACTGCGGCCTCGGGCCCAAGTATACGTATACATAACTGCGACCTCGGGCCCAAAGATGCATAAAGCATAAACTGCAGCCTCAGGCCCAAAGATGCATAAAGCATAAACTGCGGCCTCATGCCCAAATACAGGTGTTCAACATTCAGGAACTGAGAATCAAACTACAATACATGATAATGAAATACTGAATCACACTGAGTTACATGATACTGGAATACTGGATCACACTGAGTTACATAATACTGGAATACTGAATGGGACTAGACTGAGACATGTATTCTTGAACTGATTATGAACACTGAAACTTCAACTATTTATGGCATACTGAGTAATCTATACTAAGACTCGGGGGCATCAAACCCAAGTCTATATTGAATACGCACTGAGCTCACAACGTTCAGGATGAAAGTGGTGAACGAGTTATGAAGCTAGAGAATAGAAGTTCTACAACTATTCAAGAAACTAGGCTTAACTATATTTCGGAGGCAATTGCTAACATCGTAAAAGAAACGTAGTGTAGGGAGAATCATTAAAATTCCCGAACATAGAGATTTAGCCTCACATACCTTAACTTCCTGCTCTTGAGCATAATACAATATTCGCCAACCCTTTCACCTTTAATCTATATCAATACAAGTCAAAGGGATTCCAAATTAGCAACAATAGTCATGTTTTGGTCACTTAGGCATTTTATCAAACACTCGGTGGCATAAAGCTTCATAGCCCTTATTAATGGTGTCTCTACACCCAATAACCCATTCTCTTGCTCCTAGATAAACTCTAAAGTCTCAAATGGTTATAATCAACATTATTCTTTATCACCCATAAGGTAATCAACACCCATAACCAATAATAACCAATCAACAACCCAAACCTATCATCGTTCATGTTTTTCTATCAAACCCATCAACTCCTATCTCATGAACTAGAGTCTATAATCATTAATTCAATGATAGAATCAATTAGAGGGTGAAGATATTACCTTTTTGACGTTCAATCTTCTTGAATTCGAATTCTAGGGTTTCTTCTCTCAATAGTGGTGTCCCAATCGAATATCTAATGATATGGAGGGTTTACCCATTTTAATAAGATGTTGAAAAACTGAAATTAACTTAGAATCACCATTAGAACTTACCTTGGGTGGTGGAAGGACCCTTAAGGAGTTAGGTTTTTGAGAGTTTTCCTTTCTCGAGAAAGTTTTTATATTTTGGGGCTGTGAGGGACGAAATAAGGCTAAAAAATGACTTTCCAAGTCGTCTACCGCGTCCCAGTAGGTGCGACCGCGGTCCCGACCGCGGTAAATCGCTCGGACACTGCCTTACCACCGCGGTCGCGGTAAAAACGCGGCAGGAACGCGGTGGTTACACACCATTCTGTAAAATGGACATAACATTTTGCACAGAGCTCCGTTTGGGCTCCAAAATATATCGTTGGAAAGCTATTTCAATGGCCTACAACTTTCATGCTTTGAATTTTCCCAAAGTCCTTACACATTTTCACTAAACCCTGCTAGAAGGCAGACCTTTTGCAAACTTAGTCGATTTTGTCAAATCTTATGCACCTCACTTTCCATCTTGATTTTGAAACAACTATTCTCACCCATAATCATCCCGATGGGACTTCACATGTCCAAAATATAACCTTACTACTCCTTTAACTCATTCATACCTAAGCCGAATGTACGGGGTGTTACAGCTTGCCCGACAATGGTGTCCGGCGCCATCACGACCCTTAGTGGATTTTGGGTCGTGAAAACTTCTTAGCAATGAGGGCAAAAATAGCAAGATTAGCAAATCAGATGAATAAAATGACAATGCACCACGCACAATAGATGTCTACTTGTTGCGAGTTATATGGTGAAGGTCACACATGTGACATATGTCACATGAATCTTGAATCAATCTACTACGTGGGGCAACAAGCTAAAGGGCCGATGAATCAACATGCTCAATATGGTAACACATATAATCTAAACTGGAGGAATCATCCTAACTTCTCTTGTGGTGGAAATCAGATTATCAGGCCTCAAGCGAATTACAATCATCCACCTCAACCCCCACAACAAGCAGAGGGGAGTCTGACTGACATGATGAAAAAGCTCTTGATAGACAATCAGAAAGTTATGCTTGAGAATCAACAAGTCAGGGCAGAGAGTCAATAAGTCAGGGCTGTGAATCAACAATTGCGCACAGAGTTCAGAAATCTAGAGAGGCAGTTTGGGCAGATGGCTAACAATATGAATACTGTGAGCACGTGATTTTTGCCCTATACGAATTACTCCCATAAATTCAAAACAAAATAATTTCCTCCATTGTTTGCAACTTTTTGGATTTTCGTGGCATTTTCTGTCAAAGTGTTTGGATTTGTCTGTGCATATTTACTTTGTTTAATTAATGAAAAATACAAAAATATGTTGCATTTGCATTTAGGATTTAATTCTACGTTTTAGGATTATTTGGCAAATTAGTTATTTTATAAAAAGGAAAATCACAAAAAATAGTTTAATTTGCACCTTTTAGTTTTAACTTTGATTTTGAGTAGTTTTTCTTTTAATTTGTCCTTTAATTAATTGTGTTAATTATCATTTAGGATTAATTAGTGTTTTGATAGTTTAGTTAGGTTTTGGGATTTAATTTAGGTTTATTTTTCTTGGTTTTAAATTAAAAGAAATTAGAAAAAAAAGGAAATTAAAAAAATAAAAAGAAGAAAAGAAACAAAGAGTGTAAAGACATCTTTGGGCTAAGTCCTTGATCTTCTACCCTGGCCCAATAATTTTCCCTCCAACCCGTGCGGAATCCAGCCCAAGTCCAGCCCAGATCCGGTCCATCTCCACACCCACCAAACGACCTCGTTTGGTCGTCTCTAATCTTGGCCATCCTTTTATTTCATCCAACGGTCCAAGACTTTATCCCATATCACATAAAAGTGTCTGAAAGTCTCAGATTAACCTAAGACCAAACGACTTGTCTCTCATCTCTTTCATCTTCCTCTTAGAGACGAATATCTGAACCCTAGCTCGCTGCCCCCTTTTCCCACCGCCTTGAGGTGGCGGCGCCACCACCAATCCTCACCAAATTAATACCCTATGATCCCCTCACTCCCTTTTTCCTAAATCCTAACCCCATTTTCCTCGAACATGTCCTAAACTCGTCGAATCTGAGTTGAAAGTGAGACCTAAAAATGTCAAAACTCCAGAATCGGTGGATTCGTTGATGATTAAGACCAGAACGGACCTTGGTCATGTGTTATCATATGAGAACACGTGATTGAGGCCCCTTTCGGTTAAAATCGAGTTCGTGAAGAAGAACTTCAAAGTATGGACAGTACGTTAGGTATTTTTACATTTTTGGTTCTTCTCTTGCATTTTTCTGTTGTTTAAAGTCATCCTTCTTCCTCTCGCTTCTGTGTTTGTGTTTTTGTTGCTTCATAGCATGTCCGTCGTTATTCATGCATAACCTGTTTGATTTTCAACATAATTATCTATTTGTTTGTTTAAAATTAGTTGAATCAGTTTCTTTTTTTTGGGTTTTGGGTTTTGGGCTTTGGTTTAAAAGTTCCTGTGTTTTTTCTCTTGTTCAATTTTAGGTCAGATTTGTGTATCTGACTGAGTTCAATTGAGACTTAAGAATTAAGCCCAAAAGGGACTAAGTTGGGTTTATTTGGACCCATTAATTTGGGTCAATTGGACCCAGGCTTTGTTTGGTTTTTAGGAAAATAACCAGGGGTTCAGGGGTAGTTTGGGGTAATTGGGTAGAAGAATCTGTTGGTAACTGCCTAGGAAGCTTCCTAGAAGCTGAGAATAACCTTACTTGAGAAGCAAGTCAAAAATTCAAGGATTAAGTAGCAAAAACAAAAAATAGAAAAGGGCAAAAATGCGAAAACTGAAATCTGCTAGCTACCCTACTTCCTTGCCTATAAAGGCATACTTTCTTGCATTTGAAGGAGGAGACCTAAGAGATAAGAATTTCAGAAAAAATACCAAACGGCTGCAGTTTACTGTTTCATTAATCTCCTTTGCTCTGATTTTCAAATTTCCAATTTGTTGGATCAATCTTTGGTTCATTTAAGTGTTTGAGGTGGATTGAATTTGGTTTTAAGTTGGGTGTGAAGTTTGCTGAACAAGTTAATGTTCTACCGGTTTCTGGGTTGATTTCAATACTTGGTTGTTTGAATCTGAGGCTTATTTTCTGCTACTGCTGTTGTTGAGCCTGCTGAATCTCATTTCTTCTTTGTTTCTTCTCTTTTCCCAAGTATATTTTGATCCTTATGGACATTACTTGAGTGTAACGTGCAAACATGAATCTGGGAATGTAACGATGGTTGATTATCTGCTATTAGATCTTCTCTTCCTTTTAATCCTCATGTTCTAATTCCTAGTTGATAAATTCTGTCTAGCCATATATCTGTGCACTTATATAATTGCCTAGCAGCATATGGGCTGTTAGTGAGGTTTATTTTAAAGGGTTGTAATCGACTTGTATCTAGTAAGGATTCATTGTGCTTTCCCCCTTTGTAGTTAAATGTTTGGCTTGTATTAAGTGAACTCTCTTTATAATACCTGAATTTAGCTTGCCATAAGAGCCTGAGGAACTCAGTGAGTCACTTTTAATTGCTTTGTGTTCAACTTTTGTTAATAGTGCATCTCTGGTATTGGGATCCTTAACCACAATTGAATGCTATAGCATAGTGCAGTAGTTGTGCAAATGGGGATTCGATTTCTTCCTTAGAGAACCAAGTTTAATGTGCTTAGAATAAAAGAAAACATGCATTGATTTATTTTGAGGAGTATGTGATTGATTTTGTCCTAAAAGTGTTTTGAGAATTGGGAGTGCTTCATCAACTTGAGCTGAACATCTAATACGACTATCTAGTTAGTATTTTCAGTAGCTATAACTTTTGTTGTATTAATGATTATCATATGAATGTGGTTAAAAATGGCTTCCCGCTGAATCCCAATCAGTGCTTCAACGTTAGTAACTGTAGGTTTAATTGTGTGATTGTTCAATATCAGGCTTGGGGATTTGTAAGGTTTAAATTCGAGTGTTATCTGCTGTTGTTCGAGTTCGACCCCCGACCCCCTTGCACTTGATTTGAGCGTGCCTCATCTTAAATGGTCCTGCTTCGAGCCCCAAAGTTTGCAATGTTTCTTTTTGGTTTAATTCTAATTTGGCACGCATTTTTGCATCTGACTGCTTTCAGCTGTTATGGAGGTTCGATGCGTGAGCCTTTGCACATTCTACCTGTGCCTGCCCCAGCGAATTGGGCTCTTTGAGTGGGTTTATGCATTCCTTTAAAATAAAGTAGTACCTTCATTTAGCCTTCAACAAATCCTTTAAGCAATAGTTGAGTAATTAGAAGTCTTGCAGCTCTTTAAGTGGTTAATGGTTTTAAAATGAGGTGTGCCATATTAAACAAGAATAGCTTATGGCCCTCATGTAGTGGTTTAGAAAATGATTTAATTAGAATAAATTGAGGTGCGCTATGCCTAACAAAAATGACAATCGCATGGCCCTCGTTTAATTAATTTTGATTTAATCCTTAGAATTCGAGGCGTGTCATTTAGTGAAATTTTCATGGCCCTCGCAAAGTTGCAAACGCGTGGCTGCTTTAGGCGCGTCATTTTAATAACCTATCTTCCTAAACTTGGGTGCGCATTTATGTGACCCAAATCCAAATCTCAACGTTAGATAAAATGTGTTGCGGACTGCGGGTACATTTATGTGACGTGGTTTGAAACATATTTTAAATGACATTGCAATCTTCCTTTAATTAATTAAATAAAATCGGTTGAAAAGTTAAAATTGCACATAGGTCTAAAAATATTTTGAATCAGATAATTGAGCTAATTGTAACAGTTGAGCGACCATGCTAGAACCACGAAACTCGGGAATGCCTAATACCTTCTCCCGGGTTAACAGAATTCCTTACCCGGATTTCTAGTTCGCGGACTGTAATACAGAGTCAATCTTTTCCTCGATTCGGGATTTGAACCGGTGACTTGGGACACCATAAATTATCCCAAGTGGCGGCTCTGAATTTTTAATAAACAAATAATCTCGTTTCGATTGTCCTTTAGTTGGAAAAACTCCCTTATACCTTCCTCTAGGGGTGTAGGTAAAAAGGAGGTGTGACAAATACTAGACCTGTTGGAGCTCTCCCAAGTGATACAGAGAAAAATCCCCAAGTCAATGCAGTGACATTGAGAAATGGGAGAGAGTTGGTAGAAGTGCCTAAAATTAAAAAGGAGCAATCTGGGCTCGAAGAAGAAAGAGTGCCAAAACCTGTAGAGGTAGATGTGAGAAACAAAACAGAGCCTGAGCAAAAATCGGAGAGGGCGCCACACCCTTTTCCTTAAAGATTGAGAAAGAAGAATGATGATCACATGTTTCACAAATTCCTAGATATGCTGAAGCAGATACATTTGAACATCCCTTTGGTGGACATGCTCCGCGAGGTCCCAAAATATGCAAAATATATTAAGGACATAGTGGCAAATAAAAGGAGGTTAACTGAGTTTGAAACCATAGCACTTACTGAGGAGTGCACTTCCATGATTAAACAAAAGCTTAAAGATCCGGGTAGTTTTACCATCCCCGTGAGGATTGGTGAATTTGATGTGGGTAGAGCTTTGTGTGATTTAGGTGCAAGTATCAATTTGATGCCGTTGTCATTGTTCAAACAATTGGGCTTAGGAGCTCCGAGACCCACCACGGTGATGCTACAGTTAGCTGATAGATCTTATGTTTATCCTGAGGGAGTAACTAAGGACGTCCTGCTGCAGATTGGGAAGTTTATTTTTCCTGCAGATTTTATCATCCTAGATTATGTGGCTGATGAGTTGGTTCCTATCATCTTGGGAATACCTCTTTTGGCCACTAGAGATGCGATTATCAAAGTCTAAGAAGTTAAGATGATCATGAGGGTGGATAATGAAGAAACAATGTTCAATGTATATCGAGCCATTCAGTTGCCTCGTCATTACGCGCACCTAGCTATGATTTCGGTGGTGGACTGGTGGAGGTAAATGAACTAGCCGTAGAGCCAAGGGAGTTTAAAAAAGATGCACTAGAAAAGGCATTGATGTTGTTTAATCACTTGGAACTTGAAGAAGAGATTGAGGAGATGTTGCACATTCTGGATGCATCGTGCGAATACATAAGAGAAAGAACCCAATTTGAGCCTCTAGATAGGCCAATCGGCCCGCCTCCTAAACCCTCAGTTGTGGAGGCCCCAAAATTGGAACTTAAACCCTTACCATCTCATCTTCATTATGCATATTTAGGAAATTCTAACACTTTACCTGTGATTGTTTCTTCTGATTTGTCTGAATTGCAGGAAGAAAAGCTCTTAAGGGTGCTGAGGGAGCACAAGCATGCCATTGGTTGGACGATGTCTGACATAAAAGGTATTAGCCCTGCATTCTGCATGCACAAAATACTCATGGAGGAGGGACACAAGCCTAGCATGGAGCATCAATGCCGTATCAATCCAATCATGAAAGAGGTGGTAAGAAAAGAACTAATTAAGTGGCTCGACGTAGGTATAGTATTTCCTATCTCCGGTAGCAAGTGTAAGCCCTGTTCAATGTGTGCCTAAAAAAGGGGTATTACTATTGTAGTAAATGAACAAAATGAATTAATCCCAACTAGGACTGTGACTGGTTGGCGAATATGCATAGACTATAGGAAGTTGAATAACGCTACACGAAAAGATCACTTCCCTCTCCCCTTCATTGATCAAATGCTTTAAAGGTTAGCCGGAAAGGAATACTACTGTTTCCTTGACGGTTATTCGGGGCATAATCAGATTGTTATTGCCCCAGAAGATCAAGAAAAGACCATGTCGCGCCCTCTTTTTCCTTCGCGGAAGTCCGGGCTTTGACATTCATTGAGAACAACTCGTTTCCTTTTGGGATTTGGGTATTTGAAGAGTCACCACCTAACGTATTATGGTGCGTTAGGGCACCTAGAGCGGTTAACTCATGTGACTAGTTTGCATCACCAGAGATTCGGGTAAGGGCTCAAAATAACCTTGAGGGGAAGGTGTTAGGCACTCCTTGCGGTCCACAAGTCCCGGCCGAACTTAACCTATGTGACTTAGTCTTTTAGCAAGTAAGCAATTTCAACAAATATTCACAAATAAAAGCATGTTTTTACATTCTAAACACAGGTATGATTCAGGTAATGGGAGCAAGAGAGAGGTTTGAACAACTTGCACATATGTAAAGAAAAGTAAATTCATTTAAACAACGGGAGTTGGGAAAGAGGGATCCTAGGTTGGTTAGCCTACGGATCATACCTACACAATGCCCGGTAATCATTCCTCAATGAGGGGCTACACGTGACATTAGCGCGTAGTCATCATATCCTTACTACCCAATTCCCTCCCCTTGGTCATAGCCTAAAACGTTCTAGCAACCTTGAAAGATATCCTATGCGTGCATTACTCGTCCCTTCCTTGTGGCCCTGGAGGTATTTAGGACCTCTAATTTAGGTAGTTCTAGACCATCCTAAGGTACTTAAAGGAGAAAAATCTAGGCGTCAACCAAAAATAATTAGGACTGCATTATAGAGGAAACAATTAAAGGCTCACATTTTTACCTCCACAAACAGAACAAGTAAGTGCACATCTCAAAGTTTTCAGATATTTAAGAGGAACTCTAGAACAGGATATCTAGGTGAGCAGAGAATATGCAATATTGAGTTAAGACCAAAGTGTAAAAGAATTGAATCCATTTGTCACGCCTCCTTTTTTACACGCCACCTCGAAGGATAGTGTACAAGGGAGTTTTTCCACTTTAAGTGACATTATTCGAAATGGGATTATTTATTGATCAGAGTCGCCACTTGGGATAGTTTTTGGTGTCCCAAGTCACCAATTTATTTTGAATCCCAAATCGAGGAAAATTTCGACTTTCCATGTGGAGTCTGCGAACCAGAAATTCTGACTAAGGAATTCTGTTAACCCGGGGGAAGGTGTTAGGCACCCCCGGATTCCGTGGTTCTAGCACGATCGCTTAAACTATTATAATTGGCCTATTATCTGATTATAATACATGTTTTAACCTATGGTATAATTTTAACTTATTTACCGCTTTTAATTAATTTTAAGGAAAATTGAACGTTGTTTAAAACGTGTCTTTGGATCGCGTCACATGAAATGCACCCGCAATCTAAAACACATTTTATTCAACGTTTTAGGATTTGGATTTGGGTCACATGAAATGCACACCCGAGTTTAAGAAGGTAAAATTATTAAATAATGCGCCTAAAGCAATTAACGTGTTGTTAACTTTGCGGGAGGCCATGAAAATTCACTAAATGGCACGTCCCGGATTCTAAGTACTTTAAAGGAAATAATTAAAGAGGGCCGCGCATTTGTGGTTTTATTTGGCGTGGCGCCCCTCGATTTCATTTTTAAAGGATATTCGACTAAAGCTTGAAGGGCCATGGACTATTGTCTTATCTAATATGGCCCTCCAAAATTATTCTAAAGGTCTTGCTAATTAACTAAGGATTTATTTCGAGCCCAAAATCTAAGCTGAGCCCAAATAACAAAAGACGGGCAGTACAAGGGCATGCCTGGAACACAACTGGGCCTGGAAGAGAGGCCTCATGCCCTAAGGTCGAATCTACTGCTTCTGATTGCATTTCCACACAGGAATTGGGCCATAATAAATCATTGCGAGGCCAGACCAGAATTGGGATCCATGAACTATACCATACAGGCCTTGTATCAATCGAATATCAGCCCAAAGACCAAAACAACACACAAGACCCTTTTGTTTGAATTCGTGTATATATATATATATATATCTGATTTCCAGATTCATGATTGTTTTAAAAACATGGATAACACATGATCAACTTAATCAAATTCCTTTGAACTAGGAACTCTTTGGTTCATTAAACGCAATATTGACCTGTTAAACTAGCTTTTCGAATAACTGTGAAAACTCTAAAATTAGCTTAAATCATATAAAGCAATAGGTACAACTTGTGAGCAAACATGAAACAAACTTAGTGGTGTACAGGTCTAATTGAACAAGGAAGGCACCCTAACTTTTAAGCAAAATGCCAGACTAGAGATCGATACAGGGGTTAATCACATAGCTATCTATATGTAGAACTAAAGCTAATGAATATATTAAACAACAGTCCACATACATAGTCCCTCAATGTTTAGACAAGCTAATAATCCATCAGTTTTCAACAAGTTGAAGAATAGCATGAATTCCAAAATATTACTACTATGCTAAGATGAATAAACTTGGTTGAATATCATTACATTACACTATTGAATTAAGGAATTTAAACAGTAAAACGATATTGAATGTTAACAGGAAGCAGTCATTCATTATGAAATAGACTTCAAGCAATTACAGCCTTCATGTTTGGAGGTCATCTCATAGATAATCAGGAGATACCTGGAATTTGAAAAGGAAGAGGGAGTAAGAATCAACAAAGCAGAGCAGTAGCAGCAAGTATTTCAGCAGCAGGATTAAACCCAGAGATGATCAAGAGGAATCCAATTGAACCAAATTTGAAACCAAGCAATGTCAATAAAACCAATTATCAAAAATCCAACCCAAACTGAACCAAAACAACCCAATACCCAACCGATTCAACTCATTTTAGGCTTCTGCTATTCAGGAATTGTTTTAACAATGAAATCCTCAAAGATCTCAGAAAAAAAAAACTTGAATGGAATAGTGTTTTTTAGGAGTTTTTAGCCGCCTAGAATTTTCAGGATTTTTTAGTACTTCCCCCCTTCAGCCTCAAGTAACAATGCCTTTATAGGCAAGTTACTAGGCCAGCCTTGCAGATTCATTTTTACCCTTTTAGTCCTTTTTAATTTTCAGCTTCTGCTTAAAAGTCCCTAAAATCTTGGCTTGCTACCCAAGTTATACTATCTAAATCCTGAAATTCAAATTAAAACCCCAGCCTAGAAGCTTCTAGGGGCTTCTATTTCTATTACTGCAAGATTTCCTATTTTAAACTACCTATATTGCCCCTAATGTACCCCGTATTTATCCCTGAAAACCCACCAGTTCAACAAGCCAAAACAACTGGGTCATAGACCCAAATGGAATACCTATTTGGGCCTTACTACAAACTAGCTACAGCATTATGGGCCTAAATCAAACAAATTTTCTAAACAAAAGAAACAGAAACAAACAGGACTTAAATGAAAACAAGGAACTGACTACTCTGAATCTAAAATAGCAGACTAACTACAGATTTAAACTAGTTAAGCAAGCAACTATACAGATAATGGAATACTCAGGCATACAGAACCTAAAATGACTACAAATTACTCCCTCTGCTTCACAATAAGTGTCCAATTTTGTTCTAGCACGCCCATTAAGGAAATACTAAATTCTATACAAAAATACCTACTATGACTAAACTTCCCCTAATTAAATATTTAATGTGAGGAGTAAGAAAACTTTTTAAGGATATGTACATAGGGGTTATTTTGTAAAAACAAATTGAATTCTTTCTTGATTACATAACTGGACACTTATTTTGAACCAAAATGAAAAACCAAATTGGACACTTATTATGAACCGGAGGGAGTAAAATCAAATCGAAAGTAAACAAGAGCAGAAGATAAAAATAAAAATAAAAAAAAAACACAGAAGGAGAAAAAAAATATGAAACGAAAATACCTAGAGGCTGGCCCAAATTACATCTCGAATTCGTGGCAGACTGTTTCGAACACTTGACCAAAACAGTCCCTAATCGTGTGTTTTTCATGAGAAAACACACGATTAAGGTCTATTATAGTCAAATCATCAGTAAACCCCCTTATCTTGGACTTTATGAAATTAGGGCTTTCTTTCAAAGTTAGATTCGAAGGAACCGGGGGTTATTTGAGGGAAATTAACCATAGATTAGGGAAGAGGGGGTTATGGGGATGGCTTGGTGTTAATTTGGGGGTGTTTGGGTAGTGGCACCGCCGGACCCGGCGGAGGAATCGATGGCGGCGCCCTAGGGTTTGGGGATTTTGGAGGGTTCCGGTGGGATTCGATGGAAAATATTAACATATCCATGATGAGGGAGAGAAGAGGGTGTTGTGGTAAGATTTTGGGGACTATTGAAGACTCGCCGCCGCCGTGGGCGGCATACGGCGGCTCAGGGAGGGGTTATCTCTAGGGTTACTGGGGTTGTGAGAGGAGATGGATTGGGGGGGAGGGGGGGCGTTAGGACATTAATATATGAATGGACCTAGGCTTCTCATCCGTTAGATTAAACAACCTAGATGGCTAGGATTAATTGGGGAAAGAAACGACGTCGTTTGGGGAAACTGGGGGTGCTGGACCGGATTTTGGGCTGGTTATGGGGCGAATTGAACGGGTTTTTGGGTTTTTTTTTTTGGCTTGGGCTGGGCATCACAAATCAAAGACTGGCCCAATTTTCCTTTAAAGGCTTACATTCTTTTTAATTTCTTGTTTTTCTCTTTTTGAACAAATTAAAACAAAACTAAAATTAAAATTAAACTAACCTACCTAGCTATAATCAAAACTATTAATAAAATACCAATTTAGAGAAAACTAATAAAATTCCAAGCTAAAATTTAAATCAAGCAAATCAATTTTTTTTTGTGATTTTTGTAAAAACCCTAATTACTAATTGATCTAAAATGTAAAGGTAAATCCTAAATGCAAATGCAAATGCAATGCGTATTTTTTGTATTTTTTATGAATTATATTAAAATACACACAGAAAAATGCAAATAAACACGAAAATTATGCAATTAATTCCTAAAAATTAAATAATAAAAAGGAAAAATCCTAATTTTAAGAATTCTGTAGGAGTAAATCATGCGGGGCAAAAATCAGTGCTCACAGCTGCCCCTCTTTGCTCGGAGACACGAAGGGTTTTCGGGCAAAGATAAATGAGCAATTATGAGGGATTTTTACCCGCTTGGCACTCCATGAGAAGCATTTTTTTAAAAGAGTCTGACCGAACCTTGCTTCAGAGGTTGCCTACATATCCTTGGCTATAAAGGAATCAGGTCAGTGTAGTTCTGGAAGTTTCGGTAGCTGGGACTACCGGGAGCTGTGATTTCACTGTTGATGTTGCTACTACTGCTTGCTGACCTCCTTATTACACCAAAAAGGAAAATCAAAGCTCAGCTAGCTATGCCTATCAACTACGAGTTACAAGATTCCTATCTATAAATATCTTGAAGCTTGATCTTGAGTCTTAGCTGTTTTTGTTGTGGACCCCGATCTGAATCTCGATGCTCGCAAGCTGTAGGTGCTGGTTCTTTCTTTAGCATTGGATCATAGCAGGACTGTGAAGCTTGTGACTTCGATTAAATTTTGAACAGTCCGCGTCATTCTCCATTTCAAATACTTTGAATTCACTTCTTTTTTTTTGTTCTTTTCTTCTTTTCCTTTATTCTGGATTGAGACTCATTCTTTCGGTCATCTCGAATCCTGTGCCTTGAGGTAAAACCTGTCCGGACATCAAAACAAACAAACGAACGAAATTTTTCTCCCCCGGTTTTCACTAGAAAAATTTCGTGAGTTATTTGTGACAAAAGTCTGAACTTATCCTTTTTTTAAAGCTCCATGGTCTGAGTTTTATAAAAAGAAGAGTTAGTTTACTCAATGCTCAATCTCCCCGAACTACGCAAGGTCTGATTCATGCGGGGTCATGATACGTAGGCAATCCCCATCGGATTCGATCATAGCCATAAATAAATTGAGTGAAAAATAAATTGGAAAAAAGGGAAAAATTGAAAAAAAAAAGAGATGAACAAAAAAAGAGAGAGTGAAATCAAAAGGAGGAAAATGGGAAAAAATAAGTAAAGCCGGGATGAAGCATGCAACTGTTGCAAAACATGTAAAAACCCATTTAACTGTATAGGTGCATCACACCCCAACGTGCGATTACCTATCTGTTATTTGTCTCAAACTAATCGTTTGCTGCTGTCAAATTCCAGTCCAGGTTTTATAGAAACGGTGGTTGGTTTTTCGTGCTAACCTGGCTTCACATCCATACTTTACTAGATCAAAGGGGAGTATCGGAATGTCTTCAGAAATCACCTTGCCAACAATCCCCATCGCAGATGATAGCCCAATCTCGGGCATTCCAACCTCAGAATCTGCAACGGGTGAAGAGAACAGGGTCTTACGTCTTCGAGTCATGGAAATGTGGGATGCTTGGGCGAATGGAAGAGAGCCGCCGAGTGCTATCCCGGGATTCCCCGAACTGTTTCCTAGATCAGGGGGTACTTCTAATGTTCCAATCAATCATCCAAACACTCCACTGGGACAGCCCACCATATCAGCTCATTTCGTGGGAACACCTTCTAAGGTTCGCCCCCAGGTGTTCATGTCCGGTGCGGCCTCCAATATCTTCACTGCTCCCCCATGCTCAGCCACAACACAACCTGCGCTGCCTAGGCCCACTTTTGATCCTTCAGCCTTTACATTCCAAACACCCACCTTCTAAATGGAGCCTCCTCAGTTCCCCAATTACACTTATCCTCAGCCGCCTCAATTCGAGTTCACTGCGGGACAGGAAAAGACTCCTAAAACTCCCGAACAGGAAGAAATTGCAAAGAGGATAAGAAGCTTGGAGCAGAGCCTCAAGAACATACAGGGTCTGAGTGGGCAGAAAAGTGTGTCCTACGCTGATTTATGCATGTTCCCTCACCTGCATTTGCCTCTGGGATTCAAAACTCCAAAGTTTGAAAAGTACGATGGACATGGTGATTCTATTGCTCATCTTAAGAAATACTGCAATCAGTTGCGAGGAGCCGGAGGAAGGGAAGAATTACTCATGGCTTATTTTGGAGAAAGTCTGATTGGTATCGCCTCCGAGTGGTACATGGATCAAGATATAACTCGCTGGCACATCTGGGATGACCTTGCTAGAGACTTTGTCAGACAATTCCAGTACAATATAGACATTGCTCCAGACAGAAACTCACTGGAAAAATTGAAAAAGAAGTCCTCGGAGAGCTTCCGGGAGTACGCAATCAAATGGCGTGAGCAAGCATCTAGAGTAAAGCCTCCGATGGACGAGGTCGAAATGGTCACAGTGTTCCTCCAAGCTCAGGAAGCCGACTACTTCCAGAATATGATGTCAGCTATGGGTAAACCGTTCGCGGAAGCTATCAAAATCGGTGAAATGGTGGAAAATGGATTGAAAACAGGCAGAATTCTAAGCCAATCCGCTATTAGAGCAACCTCCCAAGCCATTCAAGACGGGTCTGGAGGAGTAGCAAAGGGCAAAAAGAAAAAAGAAACATCCATGGCAGCATCAGGTGCAAGAAGACACCGTGCTCCCAGATCCATATTCCCAGAAAGAACCCCTCAGCATTATTACCCTCACCAGGACACGGCCTATGCTCCTCAGCCATATGCGGTCATGAATGCTCAACCTTTTGTCCGGCCTTTAGCAGCAAGCTAACAGGAACCAAGCTCCATTTCCAAGAAATCAGCCTCCTCACCAAAACCACTACAATCCCCGTCCCCTACAGAATAACTTACCACCTCGTGAGCCACCCAGGAGGCAAACTTTTACACCAATCGGCGAATCCTACTCCAATCTATTTCCAAAGCTTGTCCAAATGGGTCTGCTGTAGCCAGTTCCTCAAACAAGGCAAAACCCAGCATCACCCGCTTACAGAGCCGGTGTCAGATATGCCTATCATTCAGGAGCAGAAGGGCACGATACGGATGATTGTTGGACCTTGAAAAGAGAAGTGGAGAACTTAATAGAACAAGGAAATATAGTGCTAAGGGATGAGGATGTCCCTAATGTGACTAATAACCCATTGCCAGCCCACAACAACGGGCCAATAATCGGAATGATTTGTGAAGATAAGAAATTTAATCCGGCGTTGAAGGCCATAATTGCTATTGCTGATGTGGAGAAAAAACCAAAAATTGCCACGAAGCAAGATGAAGGGGAAAAGAAGAACAAAGTCGCCCATTCAAAACCAGAAAAGAAAGTTGAAACAGGAACGGGGGCAATGCCTCTCAAAGATGTTGTTCTCTATGTCCCACGGGGCCGCAAGGAAAAGCAGTTGACTTTGAGTCCTCCAAAGAGATTTGAATTGAAATAGGCAACCCATATGAACGTGCCCAAGGGAGCTTATGTGGTGCGGCGGCCAACTAATCCACCAAGGCTGAGTGAGCCCGTGGTTATTGGCCGCGCGCCACAGAGGCCCATGACTGATCCTACCGCGGTGCCTTAGAACTACCATAAAACAGTGGTGACGTATAAAGGCAAGGAAATCTCAGGAGAGGTTCAAGAAAATTATCCTGTTGAAAAGTACTCAAACATGGAAGAAGTGAACAACACCACCAAGAGATGCTTCCGCTTTCTTTCAGAAAATAAAGATGGCGGACTATGAAGTGGTTGATCAACTTCGAAAGTTTCCTGAACAAGTATCCTTGCTATCATTGTTGATGAAATCCCCCGAACACCAGAAGGTTTTAATCAAGACCCTCAATGAAGCATACGTGCCAGCTGAGACTTCTGTGGAACAGTTAGAATGAATGGCGGAAAGATTTTTCGCTGTCAACCAGATTTCATTCAACAAAAATGACTTGCCCCCAGAAGGGGCCGCACATAACAAAGCCCTGCACTTAACTGTCAAATGTGAAGGGTACTACGTGAAGAGGGTCATGGTAGACGGAGGTTCTGGGGTAGACATTTGCCCACTCTCTACACTACAGCGTATGGAAATTGGGACTGAAAGGATTCGTCCCAACAATGTCTGCGTGCGAGCCTTCGATGGTATCAAAAGAGACACAATTGGAGAAATCGACCTAATTCTGACCATTGGCCAGTGGACTTGAGTGACTTCAAGTGCTAGACATGGACACATCCTACAACTTTCTTTTGGGAAGGCCATGGATCCACGCAGCAGGGACCGTACCCTCCACTCTCCATCAAATGGTGAAATTTGAACATGAGGATCAGGAGATCGTGGTCCACGGAGAGGATGAACAATCGATCTATCGGGACCCGTCCGTCCTATGTCTTGAAGCGAGGGAAGGCAGTGAGCACATAGTTTACCAAGCCTTTGAAGTTGTGGTGGCAGACCAGCATGAAGAAGGAGACCCTTGCCCCCAACCCTTCCTATCCAATGCCTCGATTATGGTGGCCAAAGAAATGATCAGACATGCTTTCAAACCAGGGAAGGGACTTGGGAAATCCCTGCAAGGAATAGCTGAATAGGTTACCCTGCCTACCACTGAGAAGTTCTTCGGGATAGGCTTCCTACCTACCCCAGATGATATAAAGTGGGCAGATGAGAGAAAGAATGAGGGATGGGTTTTTCCTCAACTACTGCCACATTTGTACGAAACTTTTGTCAAGCCAAAGTACAGTGAAGAAGAGGATGATGAGGCTTTTACGGCCGAAGAGATCGAAAAAATATGTGGGGCAATGAGGAAGATACTCTACGAGACCCACATGGTTCAGCCAGGAGAGGGCTCAAGCACCGCTGAGGTGCTGTATATGGGGCCAAACGCCAAGCTGCAGAATTGGAAGGCTACGCCATTCCCAATCAGGCGGGAGTCCCGGTAGACCTGTCCTGCCGCTTTTTCTGCATCGCGAGTTATTCCAGGGTGTAACTCGGATGTTTTCTTTAGTTTCTTGTCTTTTAATTTCCAAATGTAAACCTTGTTATCTTCAAATTCCAAGAAATGAAATCAATATTTCATCGTTGATCTTTCTTTATTCTTTCTGATTTTGCCTTTTATTTCTTCTTTCAGTTCTAATAATACGGCTTTAAATAACATGACATGCTTGCGGACTTCATGCCCAGATCCAAACACGTTGTCTAATTGTGAAATAATGAACCAAGAACCGGAATACGATGAAGAATAGGCTTTTAGGGAAATAAATCGAGAATTGGAACAATTTGAGAATAAACCTAAGCCAAACTTAAATGATACCGAGCCGATTAACTTGGGAACTTCTGAAGAAATCAGGGAAACCAAGATAAGCATTCACACGGACGAGAAAACCCGGGATACAATAATCCAACTCCTGTTTGAGTTCAAAGAAGTGTTTGTTTGGTCGTATGACGACATGCCAGGGCTAAGTGTTGATTTGGTGGTTCATAAGTTGCCAACTTACCCCGATTGTCCCCCGGTCCAGCAAAAGCAAAGAAAGTACAAAATCGATATCAGTGACAAGATCAAAGAAGAGGTCACGAAACAGTTAAAAGCAGGGGTGATCCGAGTGGTTAGGTACACCACATGGCTAGCTAATGTAGTCCCAGTTCCAAAGAAAGACGGGAAGACCCGGGTGTGTGTGGATTACAGAGATTTAAACAAAGCAAGTCCCAAAGACAACTTCCCTTTGCCCAACATCCACATCCTTGTTGATAACTGCGCCAAGCATGTGATACAGTCCTTCGTGGATTGTTACGCAGGATATCACCAGGTGTTGATAGATGAAGAAGACGCAGAGAAAACAGCTCTTACCACACCTTGGGGTACATACTGTTATAGAGTCATGCCGTTTGGTTTGAAGAAGGCTGGGGCAACCTACATGAGGGCCATGACCGCCATTTTCCATATGATGCATCAAGAGATAGAGGTGTATGTGGATGATGTAATCATCAAGTCCAAAACCCAGGAATTTTGAAGTGGGACAACTTGTGTTAAGTCGCATTCTCCCTCATCATCAGGAAGCAAAAGGAAAATCTGCTCCTAATTGGAAGGGCCCACACATCATCAGAAAGATATTGCCGAGAGGAGCATTGTATCTGGGCGATATCGAAGGAAATGACCCAGAAGCAGATGTGAACGCGGATGCAGTAAAAAGGTACTATGTCTAGGCTTTCTGCAGCAATAACTTTGTTCAATTGGGATGACGAAGGCTTTCATTCTTGCTATCCAAACACTATCAATCTTTCGCAAACCCTTTGAGCCGGTTACTTTCCCTTGATCACCCTCTTTGGAACCCGAAAGTATTATTGAAGAAAAATGATGAAAAATGAAAAAAAAATGAAAGAAAAATGATGCAAAAAAAAGAGAAGAAGAAGAAAGAAAAACAAAACAAAACAAAACAGGAAAAACAATAACAAAAACAACAAAAACTAAATGTTTTCCCTGAACTACGTCTGACTTGATTCCGAAAGGATACGTAGGCAGCCTCTCTCTGGGGTTCAGTCACACCAAAACAAAAATCCCAATTCCCCCAAAAAGTGAAACTAGGGCAGATGATATAATGTTTCGGAAAGGAGCCCACCAGAACGGTTCCAAAGTTGTAATTCCATCCAGATTCTTTTTACCCAAACCTTGTCCAAGTCCTTCTGATCAATTGGCAAAGGCGTCAGAATTAGAAAACACCGTTGTTGGAATCTGATACAATCAACTGAGAGAAATAAAATGAGAGAGTCTTAGCGGTGAAAACCTACGGGCACCATAAGGCGACGGTGAGCAGAGAAATTGAAAATGAGAGAGCCCGTTTAGTGAAAACTTCTAAAGAGCACTATCGGGCGACGGTGAGAAGAGAAATGAGAGAGGTCAATTGGCGAAAACCCGCAAAGGGTGCCTTCGGTCGAAAAGAAGACACCTCCCACCACTGAAAGAGTCCTGGCAAGATCCCCGGGTTTGGAAACACGGGTCACTATGAGTTTATGAGAAGTTGGGAAAGTTTGTGCGAGTCAGGCATCCAGTCCAAGAGGCATGTCATGTCTATTTGAAGCCTGCATGCACCCCAGATAAGTCTTTCCTTCCTTCCCGAAAGGGACACTTCTCTTTAAATTCATTTTCTTTCCTTTTGTTTACTTTTCCTTGAATCCCTTTCGCTCTAACACTGCTCCCAAAACTAATACAAAGAAAAGGTGGCAAGATTGGTGTTACAGGGCTCTGCCTAGTAAAAGCTAAAGAAAAGTACCTAACCTCAACGGGTGCGTCAGGCCAATCCCGACTGGCCATGATGGTTGATGCTCTGAAAGCAAAGTTATCGAAAAGGAAAAAAAAGTCAAGGACAAAGGCCCTAAGGGGCAGAATAAAGTGAAAGGGTCGAAGCCCCACGCGGGCGAGTCATCATGAAATCCCAAAAGTTGAGCCTTTCGGTTTGAAAGAGAGATTAATCTTCAAAACCAGCAAGCAACAGAGGTTCTCAACAGAAGCTGGGCCGAGATCAAGCAATTGAGACAATCAAGGCCACAAAACCAACCATTGTTTCAAACTAACAATCGTTCTTTGTTTGAAAATTAAAACAGATGCAATCCAAGCAACCGTGCAGGAAGCAGGTGCGACCAAAAAGGAAAAGAAATGCGCAGGTGCTGAAACAGCTTTGCAGCAAATAATCAATCCAAAAAGGAAAGTTTCCTCCAAATTCTTTCCTGCATCCTATTAAAAATGAAATAAAAAAGAGAGAAAAGAAAAGAAGAAAATCCAAAAAAAAGGATAGTTTAGAATCCCTAATATCAACCTTTTACTTTTGTTTGCCAACATTAGGGCTCCAATCCCTGAGTTACGCCTTTTTAGACATAGGGCCTCCATTCCCTAGTCGCCTTTTGCCAACATTAGGGCTCCAATCCCTAAGTTGTGCCGTTTTAGACATAGGGCCTCCTTTCCCTAGTCGCCTTTTGCCAACATTAGGGCTCCAATCCCTGAGTTATGCCTTTTTAGACATAGGGCCTCCATTCCCTAGTGGCCTTTTGCCAACATTAGGGCTCCAATCCCTGAGTTGTGCCTTTTTAGACATAGGGCCTCCATTCCCTAGTCGCCTTTTGCCAACATTAGGGCTCCAATCCCTGAGTTGTGCTTTTTAGACATAGGGCCTCCATTCCCTAGTCGCCTTTTGCCAACATTAGGGCTCCAATCCCTGAGTTGTGCCTTTTTAGACATAGGGCCTCCATTCCCTAGTCGCCTTTTGCCAACATTAGGGCTCCAATCACTGAGTTGTGCCTAGTCGCCTTTTTGCCAACATTAGGGCTCCAATCCCTGAGTTGTGCTTCTTAGACATAGGGCCTCCATTCCCTAGTCACCTTTTGCAAACATTAGGGCTCCAATCCCTGAGTTGTGCCTTTTAGACATAGGGCCTCCATTCCATAGTCGCCTTTTTGCAGATATTGGGGCTCCAATCCCTGAGTTGTGCCTTTTTAGACATAGGGCCTCCATTCCCTAGTCGCCTTTTGCCAACATTAGGGCTCCAATCCCTGAGTTGTGCCTTTTTAGACATAGGGCCTCCATTCCCTAGTCGCCTTTTGCCAACATTAGGGCTCCAATCCCTGAGTTGTGCCTTTTTAGACATAGGGCCTCCATTCCCTAGTCGCCTTTTGCCAACATTAGGGCTCCAATCCCTGAGTTGTGCCTTTTTAGACATAGGGCCTCCATTCCCTAGTCGCCTTTTGCCAACATTAGGGCTCCAATCCCTGAGTTGTGCCTTTTTAGACATAGGGCCTCATTCCCTAGTCACCTTTTGCAAACATTAGGGCTCCAATCCCTGAGTTGTGCCTTTTAGACATAGGGCCTCCATTCCCTAGTCGCCTTTTTCCAATATTAGGGCTCCAATCCCTGAGTTGAGATTTTAGACATAGGGCCTCCATTCCCTAGTCGCCTTTTGCCAACATTAGGGCTCCAATCCCTGAGTTGTGCTTTTTAGACATAGGGCCTCCATTCCCTAGTCGCCTTTTTTACCAACGTTAGGGCTCCAATCCCTGAGTTGAGTTTTTAGACATAGGGCCTGCATTCCCTTGTCGCCTTTTACCAACATTAGTGCTCCAATCCCTGAGTTGAGTTTTTAGACATAGGGCCTCCATTCCCTAGTCGCCTTTTACCAACACTAGGGCTCCAATCCCTGAGTTGAGATTTTTAGACATAGGGCCTCCATTCCCTAGTCGCCTTTTGCCAACATTAGGGCTCCAATCCCTGAGTTGTGCCTTTTTAGACATAGGGCCTCCATTCCCTAGTCGCCTTTTGCCAACATTAGGGCTCCAATCCCTGAGTTGTGCCTTTTTAGACATAGGGCCTCCATTCCCTAGTCGCCTTTTGCCAACATTAGGGCTCCAATCCCTGAGTTGCGCCTTTTTAGACATAGGGTCTCCATTCCCTAGTCGCCTTTTTCCAACATTAGGGCTCCAATCCCTGAGTTGCGCCTTTTTAGACATAGGGCCTCCATTCCCTAGTCACCCTTTGCCGACATTAGGGCTCCAATCCCTGAGTTGAGATTTTTACCTTTTTGCCAACATTAGGGCTCCAATCCCTGAGTTGCGCCTTTTAGACATAGGGCCTCCATTCCCTAGTCACCTTTTGCCAACATTAGGGGTCCAATCCCCAGCAGAGTCGCCAGAGCTGTCACACCTCCTTTTTTACACGCCACCCCGAAGGATAGTGTATAAGGGAGTTCTTCCACTTTAAGTGACATTATACGAAATGGGATTATTTATTGATCAGAGTCGCCACTTGGGATAGTTTTTGGTGTCCCAAGTCACCGGTTTATTTTGAATCCCAAATCGAGGAAAATTTCGACTTTCCTTCTGAAGTCTGCGAACCAGAAATTCTGACGAAGGAATTCTGTTAACCCGGGGGAAGGTGTTAGGCACCCCCGGATTCCGTGGTTCTAGCACGGTCGCTTATACTATTATAATTGGCCTATTATCTGATTTTAATACATGTTTTAACCTATGGTACAGTTTTAACTTATTTACCGCTTTTAATTAATTTTAAGGAAAATTGAACGTTGTTTAAAACGTGTCTTTGGATCGCGTCACATGAAATGCACCCGCAATCTAAAACACATTTTATTCAACATTTTAGGATTTGGATTTGGGTCACATGAACTGCACACCCGAGTTTAAGAAGGTAAAATTATTAAATAACGCGCCTAAAGCAACTAACGTGTTGTTAACTTTGCGGGAGGCCATGAAAATTCACTAAATGGCACGTCCCGGATTCTAAGTATTTTATAGGAAATAATTAAAGAGGGCCACGCATTTGTGGTTTTATTTGGCGCGGCGCCCTTCGATTTCATTTTTAAAGGATATTCGACTAAACCTTGAAGGGCCATGGACTATTGTGTTATCTAAGATGGCCCTCCAAAATTACTCTAAAGGTCTTGCTAATTAACTAAGGATTTATTTCGAGCCCAAAATCTAAGCTGAGCCCAAATAACAAAAGACGGGCAGTACAAGGGCATGCCTGGAACACAACTGGGCCTGGAAGAGAGGCCCCATGCCCTAAGGTCGAATCTACTGCTTCTGAAAGCATTTCCACACAGGAATTGGGCCATAATAAATCATTGCGAGGCCAACCCAGAATTGGGATCCATGAACTATACCATACAGGCCTTGTATCAATCGAATATCAGCCCAAAGACCAAAACAACACACAAGACCCTTTTGAGTTTGAATTCGTATATATATATATATATATATATATATATATATATATATATATATATATATATATATATATATATATATATGATTTCCAGATTCGTGATNTGCCTTTGAACTAGGAACTCATTGGTTCATTAAACGCAATATTGACCTGTTAAACTAGCTTTTCGAATAACTGTGAAAACTCTGAAATTAGCTTAAATCATATAAAGCAGTAGGTACAACTTGTGAGCAAACATGAAACAAACTTAGTGGTGTACATGCCTAATTGAACAAGGATGGCACCCTAACTTTTAAGCAAAATGCCAGACTAGAGATCGATACAGGGGTTAATCACATAGCTATCTATATGTAGAACTAAAGCTAATGAATATATTAAACAACAGTCCACATACACAGGCCCTCAATGTTTAAACAAGCTAATAATCCATCAGTTTTCAACAAGTTGAAGAATAGCATGAATTCCAAAATATTACTACTATGCTAAGATGAATAAACTAGGTTGAATATCATTACAATACACTATTGAATTTAGGAATTTAAACAGAAAAATGATATTGAATGTTAACAGGAAGCAGTCATTCATTATGAAATAGACTTCAAGCAATTACAGCCTTCATGTTTGGAGGTCATCTCATAGATAATCAGGAGATACCTGGAATTTGAAAAGGAAGAGGGAGTAAGAATCAACAAAGCAGAGCAGTAGCAGCAAGTATTTCAGCAGCAGGATTAAACCCAGAGATGATCAAGAGAAATCCAATTGAACCAAATTTGAAACCAAGCAATGTCAATAAAACCAATTATCAAAAATCCAACCCAAACTGAACCAAAACAACCCAATACCCAACCGGTTCAACTCATTTTAGGCTTCTGCTATTCAGGAATTGTTTTAACAATGAAATCCTCAAAGATCTCAGAAAAAAACTAGAATGGAACAGTGTTTTTTAGGAGTTTTTAGCCGCCTAGAATTTTCAGGATTTTTCAGTAGTTCCCCCCTTCAGCCTCAAGTAACAATGCCTTTATAGGCAAGTTACTAGGGCAGCCTTGCAGATTCATTTTTTACCCTTTTAGTCCTTTTTAATTTTCAGCTTCTACTTAAAAGTCCCTAAAATCTTGGCTTGCTACCCAAGTTATACTATCTAAATCCTGAAATTCAAATTAAAACCCCAGCCTAGAAGCTTCTAAGGGCTTCTATTTCTGGTACTGCAAGATTCCCTATTTTAAACTACCTATATTGCCCCTAATGTACCCCGTATTTACTCCTGAAAACCCACCAGTTCAACAAGCCAAAACAACTGGTCATAGACCCAAATGGAATACCTATTGGGCCTTACTGCAAACTAGCTACAGCATTATGGGCCTAAATCAAACATATTTTCTAAACAAAAGAAACAGAAACAAACAGGACTTAAATGAAAACAAGGAACTGACTACTCTGAATCTAAAATAGCAGACTAACTACGGATTTAAACTAGTTAAGCAAGCAACTATACTGATAATGGAATACTCAGGCATACAGAACCTAAAATGACTACAAATTAAAATCAAATCGAAAGTAAACAAGAGCAGAAGATAAAAATAAAAATAATAATAAAAAAACACAGAAGAAGAAAAAAAATATGAAACGAAAATACCTAGAGGCTGACCCAAATTACATCTCGAATTCATGGCAAACTGTTTCGAACACTTGACCAAAACAGTCCTTAATCGTGTGTTTTCTCATGAAAAACACACGATTAAGGTCTATTATAGTCAAATCATCAGTAAACCCCCTTATCTTGGACTTTATGAAATTAGGGCTTTCTTTCAAAGTTAGATTCGAAGGAACCGGGGGTTATTTGAGGGAAATTAACAATAGATTAGGGAAGAGGGGGTTATGGGGATGGCTTGGTATTAATTTGGGGGTGTTTGGGTAGTGGCGCCGCCGGACACGGCGGAGGAATCGATGGCGGCGCCCTAGGGTTTGGGGATTTTGGAGGGTTCCGGTGGGATTCGATAGAAAATATTAACATATCCATCATGAGGGAGAGAAGAGGGTGCTGTGGTAAGATTTTGGGGACTATTGGAGACTCGCCGCCGCCGTGGGCGATTTCCGGCGGCGGCAGACGGCGGCTCAGGGAGGGGTTATCTCTAGGGTTACTGGGGTTGTGAGAGGAGATGGATTGGGGGGTAGGGGCGTTAGGACATTAATATATGAATGGATCTAGGCTTCTCATCCGTTAGATTAAACAACCTAGACGGCTAGGATTAATTGGGGAAAGAAACGACGTCGTTTGGGGAAACTGGGGGTGCTGGACCGGATTTTGGGCCGGGTATGGGGCGAATTGAACGGCTTTTTGGGTTTTTTTGGCTTGGGCTGGGCATCACAAATCAAAGACTGGCCCAATTTTCCTTTAAAGGCTTACATTCTTTTTAATTTCATTTTTTTCTCTTTTTCAACAAATTAAAACAAAACTAAAATTAAAATTAAACTAACCTACCTAGCTATAATCAAAACTATTAATAAAATACCAATTTAGAGAAAACTAATAAAATTCCAAGCTAAAATTTAAATCAAGCAAAACAAATCAATTTTTTTTTGTGATTTTTGTAAAAACCCTAATTACTAATTGATCTAAAATGTAAAGTTAAATCCTAAATGCAAATGCAATGCGTATTTTTTGTATTTTTTATGAATTATGTTAAATTAAAAATGCACACAGAAAAATACAAATAAACACGAAAATTATGCAATTAATTTCTAAAAATCAAATAATAAAAAGGAAAAATCCTTATTTTAAGAATTCTGTAGGAGTAAATCATGCGGGGCAAAAATCACGTGCTCACACCATTTACCTACTGATTTTTTAAACCTGTTGAATATGAGCAGTCTCAAATAACAAGGCGTAGTTTTAGAGTTTGCAGAATTTTAGTCGCCCTACAGGCTTGCCTAGGCGTATAATAGTGATGTCCTATGAGCATGGTATCTAATCATTGATCAGGAATGCAGTAAAACAGTAAACAATTTTAAACGGGCAATTTGGATCCTATAGCCATGCTCTCTAGTAATATTAATTAATGCAGCATTGAAAACTTATTAAAGAAACGAATAGATTGGTTAATTAAACTGATTCAGACCTACAAATGTGAGTTAAACTAATTTTAGATCTAATTAAAGCTGATTTAGATCATATAGGCATGATTTCTAATTAAACATAAGGTCAAACAAGCAGAATTTATTTGACCAAAGCGAAATCACTATAGGCATGATCTCTAATTATTAAAGCTGATTTTAGATCTTATAGGCATGATATCTAATTATAAGAAATGGAGCAGGTAGAATTCATTTCAACCAAGAAATCCTATAGGCAGATTGTCTAACACAGCATATGTAAATCAAAATAAACCCTATAGGCATGTTATCTACCCAACTTTACCCACAATATACAACTACCCTCCCTTTCCACTAGTCACCCCAATATTTGTTTACAATTAATTATTACAGACCAAGAATTGAATGAATTACATAAATATAAATATACATTAAACTATAGGGAGCCTGAAGTAGGCCCAAAGTAGTTTTCATACCTTCAATAGTCTCAAGTGCCCAAAATTCCATAGCCAATTTCATGTCTAGGTATGTCAGAGTTCCCTAAGGACCTCAAGGATCCCGGGCAGTGCTCACACCCAGACCTTTCTCAAGTAAGAACTGATTTATATGCAGTGTGGAAGTGCCAGCCCTGATATGCCAGAGTTCAGAGAGATCTCAAGGGTCTCTAGGCAGTACACATACCAGAGGGGCAGGACTTAATGAACTAAGAGTAAGTGGGAGTGCATAATTTTAACAGTGTAGAGAACGGTCTTAGGAGTGTGTCACGACCCGGATTTTCCACCATCGGGAGTCGTGATGGCGCCTACTGTTGGAGCTAGGCAAGCCAAACATTTAAACATTTTCGGATAACAACATAACAATAATAAAATACCGAGCCTTTAAATAAATGCGGAAGTCTTTTAAAACATAAATAACTGAAAACCCAAAATGCAATAGTCTAATATTTCACTACCCAAGACTGGAGTCGCTATCTCACGAACTACTAATGAGTGCTACAAACAAGTCTGAATAGAAAAATGCATAATGTTTCTCTCGGTACAATGAAAACAAACAGAAAATATGGAAAGGGACTTCGGCCTGCGAACGCCAGGTAGGCTACCTCGTAAGTCCCTGGACTGAAGAGGGCTCCCGATCAACTACTGCTGTGATCCAAGAGCTGCTCTGGTACCGTAATCTGTGCAAAAAGCACAGAAGTGTAGCATCAGCACAACCGACCCCATGTGCTGGTAAGTGCCTGGCCTAACCCCGGCGAAGTAGTGACGAGGCTAGACAGGACTACAAAACTAACCTGTGCAGTTCAATATATATATATATATATATACAATAAAAAGGAAAGAACAAAGAAATTAAACAGTTAAATGGGAGGGAAGCATGCTATGGGGGAGTACAACCGGATATAAAGTCATCAACTTAAGTAAGAAACAGGGCAATAACAATAATTGACAAAAACAGGAAAATCAACAGTTGCACGGCATCAACCTTCGTGCTTTTACTCTCATTCTCACCAAAAACAATCAAATAGAATGCACGGCATCACCCTTCGTGCTTTTCCTCACATAACTCTCATTTCATGGCACGGAATGATCCTTCGTGCAATTATAGTCAAATCCGAGCACGGAATGTCCCTTCGCGCATAAATAATCAAAACATGGCACGGAATGACCCTTCGTGCAAATATAATCAAAACATAGCACGGAATGACCCTTCGTGCATTATCACTCTTCCTCACCCAACCAACAATCACACCCAAACGGGCGAGGGAATAAGCAAATAATAAGAAATGTCCCGGCAAGGAAAAACACAATAAAACAGTTAAATCTCGGCAAGGGAGTAACAACAACAACTTTCACATCCCGGCAAGGGAGATAATCAATATACTAAAACCATCCCGGCAAGGGATTAATCATGTCTCTTTCCATTTCTTTCATTTCTTACTCAATAGTGTTTTCATTGTTCGAGTCAACGCTCCAAAGAATTTACAATTCATAACCAATCCTCAAACTCTTCAAATTATGTAGAATTCATCAATTAGCATAGAAGAGTCTCAAAATAAAAATATCAGAAATACGTGCAAACAAGGACCCACGGTCATGCTAGACACCGGTGTATAGATACTCGTCACTGTGCCTATATACCGTACTCTTCATTTAGCAATTAGCAAATAATATCCTAATCCTATTCCCTCTAACCAAAGTTAGAACAAATACTTACCTCGGTCCAAGAATAGCAATCAACTCTCCAATACCGCCTTTCCTCTACAATCCGACTCCGAAACAACGATATCTAGGCATAATCAAGTCAATAATATCAATAAAGACTCAAAAACAAAATTCCATAGCCTAGAAATGAAGTCCCTAGCATTCTCCCAAAAATACCAAAATTCGACACCGGTCCCACATGGTCCAAACACGATGCTCGGACCAAAACCCAATCACCCATAACCCCACGAGTTCAAATATATAATTTGTTTTAAGATTCGACCCCAAATTGAGGTTGAATCACCCAAAAGTCTCAAAACCCTAACTCTACCCAAAACCCCTAATTTCTACTTTGATTCCATGATTTAGGGCTAGGAATTTAGTAATTAATAGAGGAAATTGAAGAAAACAAGTTGAACAATGCTTACCCAAGAAGTTTTGATGAGAGGGAGCTTCAATGGACGCCTAAGTGCTTGGAGAAGAAAGGAGTTCGTGTATTTTTATTAAAATCCCGAGCTACTGTTCTGTTTTAAACTTAAGAATTCACTGGGCAAAATTGCCCTTCGCGTTTGCGGGAAAGGGGCCGCGTTCGCGAAGGGTAAACTGGACACTTCATCGCGAACGCGTGAAATAGAATGCGAACACGTAGAAGAAAATGTTGGGGGGTCCAGGGACTGTTATACGCGAACGCGTGAGGGGCCACGTGAACGCGTTGAGGAAGCTGGTAAAGCTACGCGTTCGCAATAATGACGATGCGAACGCGAAGGAGGGGGAATTAGAACTACGCGATCGCGTGAAGTAGGACGCGAATGCGTGTCTGAGGCCGCGTTCGCGAAGAACAAAATGCCTGTGTAAAAATGCAGCAAAATCTGATCCTTTCCTAAGTGTAAAAACACCCCGAACCACCTCCAATTCACTCTCGAGCCCTCGGGGCTCCTAACCAATCACACACACTAACTCAATAACATCCTACGAACTTACTCGAGCGATCAAATCGCCAAAATAACGTCAAAAATCATTGAATCAAGCCACAAGATCATCATTTTCATTTCAAACTTCATAACTTCAAATTTTAGATATTTAGGTCCGAAACACGTCAAATGACATCCGATTTCAACCAAACTTTAAAGAGAGCGCTTAACACATATTTAAGACTTGTATCGGGCGTCGGAACCAAAATACGAGCCAGATACCATAGTCTTTTAATCAATTTTCATTTCCATTTTCCTTAATGATTTCAGAAAAATAATTTCACAGAAAAATTCATTTCTCGGGCTCTCGACCTCGAAATTCGACTCCGGGCATATGCCCGAGTTTCATATTTTTCTACGGACCCTCCAGGACCGCTAAATCACGGGTCCGGGTCCGTTTACCAAAATTGTTGACCAAAGTCAACTTTAATCATTTTAAAGCCACGTTTTAAAATTTTTCACAGAATTTAACATATAAGCTTTCCGGCTACGCGCCCAGACTGCGCACGCAAATCGAGGCAAGCAAAAAATGAGGTTTTCAAGGCCTCGGAAGCACGGAAAAAGAGAGAAATCCGGTGATGACCCTTTGGGTCGTCACAATTAGTTGAATTGTTTAGTTAGTTCAATTTTTAATTGTTGTTTGGTTATAGCTGAGTAGTTTCTAGTTCATAGTTAATTAACCATGGTTAGTCTAACTAGGATAAAAGGTTGGATTAATTTGACCTATGTGAGTAATTTCAGGGAATGCTCAGGGGTATTTGAGTAAATGAACTAGACATGAATGCTGTAGATTAGAGTAGAAGTTCCCAGAATCTTCTAGAATAGGGCTCAAGTTTAGATTTCAGTAATTTAGGATAGTAACTTGAGGAACAAGTTAATAAGTAGAGGGCCAATCTGAAAATAAATAGGGACTAATAAGGAAAACAGAAAATTTGAGGGCTGCCCCTCATTTGGCTTATAAAAAGGCATGAATAGTGCCTTGAATCACAAGTTTTGGAGCCTCTAAAAATTTCCTCTGTCCACAAGTTTCAGATCTGAAATTTTAAATCCAAACTCCAAATCTTCAAAAAATCCAAAAAGAAAACAAGCAAAAACAACAGAAAATTCCAGAAAAATACTGTTGCATTAAGTTCCTTAGATCAGTTTCGAGTTTGAGCAAATATTTCGAGTCTCTAGCTTAGTTTAAAGAGGAGAATGGCTTGAAATTCCTTGTGTTTTGGCTGCTGAAGTTTCAGAGGGTATTTCTGGGTTTAATTTCGAGTTTGTGTGGTATTATTCAAGTTGTTTGGGCTGTTTGATTGGTTGATTTAGTGTTAAAACATTTCCTGGGTTTTGGAATTGGAATCTGCTGTTGCTTGCTGTAGTATACTTCTACTGATCTGTTGCTGTAGCTGACTCCTATTTCTCATAATTTCTTTCCTCTTCTAGGTACTTTCCTTAGCTCATAGTTGAGGAAAAATTGATGAACCTGTAACAGTTTGAAATGTGTTGAATGAAGGCTGAATTTAAGTCGATATCTCTGTTATTTTACTTCCATTTCGCCTTTAGTACCTAGATCTAGAGTTATAACTATTGATTAGGTTTCTTTTACCTGAACTGTGAGATTCCTATTGAACATTTCTTACGTGTATTGATAAATCGGACTGTGGACTTTGATTATATAGATTCATTCTTGTCTTCCTGTTTTGATTTTAGTTACTGTTAGTACGTTGCCATGTTATCCCTCTTGATTACATGTTATTTCGACTAGCTCATTTGTGCTCCAGGTTTGGTATGTCAATTAATGACATATTACAAACATTTGAAGCTCATTTCTGTTAAAAAAAAACGAGAAAGCTAAAGTTGTCAATTAGGATTTTGCTTGGTGTAATTCGTGCTAGTACTGAATCTAGGTGTTTGTGAGTCTTACAATATAATGAAGTTTGAGTAATATTGAGTCCTATTTCGTATAATGAATGGAAATCGGCCCCTATTTNTATATATATATATATATATATATATATATATATATATATATATATATATATATATATATATATATATATATATATATATATATATATTCAATAAAAGGAAAGAACAAAAAAATTAAACAATTAAATGGGAGGGAGACATGCTATGGGGGAGTACAACCGGATATAAAATCATCAACTTAAGTAAGAAACAGGGCATTAACAATAATTGACAAAAACAGGAAAATCAACAGTTGCACGGCATCAACCTTCGTGCTTTTACTCTCATTCTCACCAAAAACAATCAAATAGAATGCACGGCATCACCCTTCGTGCTTTTCCTCACATAACTCTCATTTCATGGCACGGAATGATCCTTCGTGCAATTACAGTCAAATCAGAGCACGGAATGTCCCTTCGTGCATAAATAATCAAAACATGGCACGGAATGACCCTTCGTGCAAATATAATCAAAACATAGCATGGAATGACCGTTCGTGCATTATCACTCCTCCTCACCCAACCAACAATCACAACCAAACGGGCGAGGGAATAAGCAAATAATAAGAAATGTCCCGGTAAAGGAAAACACAATTAAACAGCTAAATCTCGGCAAAGGAGTAACAACAACAATTTTCACATCCCGGCAAGGGAGATAATCAATATACTAAAACCATCCCGGCAAGGGATTAATCATATCTCTTTCCATTTCTTTCATTTCTTACTCAATAGTATTTTTATTGTTCGAGCTACGCTCCAAAGAATTTACAATTAATAACCAATCCTCAAACTCTTCACATTATGTAGAATTCATCAATTAGCATAGAAGAGTCTCAAAATAAAAATATCAGAAATACGTGCAAACAAGGACCCACGGTCATGCTAGACACCGGTGTATAGACAACCGTCACCATGCCTATACACCGTACTCCACATTTAGCAAGTAGCAAATAACATCCTAATCCTATTCCCTCAAGCCAAAGTTAGAACAAACACTTACCTCGGTCCAAGAATAGCAATCAACTCTCTAATACCGCCTTTCCTCTATCCAACTCCGAAAGAATGATATCTAGGCATAATTAGTTCAATAATATCAATAATGGCTCAAAAACATAATCCCATAGCCTAGAAATGAAATTCCTATCATTCTTCCAAAAACACCAAAATTCGACACCGGTCCCACATGGTCCAAACACGAGGCTCGGACCAAAACCCAATCACCCATAACCCCATGAGTTCAAATATATAATTTATTTCAAGATTCGACCCCAAATTGAGGTTGAATCACCCAAAATCCCCAAAGCCCTAACTCTACCCAAAACCCCCATTTTCTACTTTGATTTCAACGTTTAGGGCTAGGAATTTAGTAATTAATAGAGGAAATTGAAGAAAAAAAGTTGAACAATGCTTACCTAAGAAGTTTTGATGAAAGGGAGCTTCAATGGACGCCTAAGTGCTTGGAGAAGAAAGGAGTTCGTGTATTTTTATGAAAATCCCGAGCTATTGTTCTGTTTTTAACTTAAAAATTCGCTGGGCAAAATTGCCCTTCGCGTTCGCGGGAAAGGGGACGCGCTCGCGAAGGGTAAACTGGACACTCCATCGCGAACGCGTGATAGAATGCGAACGCGTAGAAGAAAATGTTGGGGGGGTCCAGGGACTGTTATACGCGAACGCGTGAGGGGCCACGCGAACGCGTTGAGGAAGCTGGTAAAGCTACGCGTTCGCGATAATGATGATGCGAACGCGAAGGAAGGGGAATTAGAACAACGCGATCGCGTGAAGTAGGACGCGAACGCATAAGAGGGGAATACCAAGGCACTGCGAACGCGAGCCTGAGGCCGCGTTCGCGAAGAACAAAATGCCTGTGTAAAAATGCAGCAAAATCTGATCCTTTCCTAAGTGTAAAAACACCCCGAACCACCTCCAATTCACTCCCGAGCCCTCGGGGCTCCTAACCAATCACACACACTAACTCAATAACATCCTACGAACTTACTCGAGCGATCAAATCGCCAAAATAACATCAAAAATCATTGAATCAAGCCTCAAGATCATCATTTTCTTTTCAAACTTCATAACTTCAAATTTTAGATATTTAGGTCCGAAACACGTCAAATGACATCCGATTTCGACCGAACTTTACAGAGAGCGCTTAACACATATTTAAGACTTGTACCGGGCGTCAGAACCAAAATACGAGCCCGATACCATAGTCTTTTAATCAATTTTCATTTCCATTTTCCTTAATGATTTCAGAAAAATTCATTTCTCGGGCTCTCGACCTTGAAATTCGACTCCGGGCATATGCTCGAGTTTCATATTTTTCTACGGACCCTCTGGGACTGCCAAATCACGGGTCCGGGTCCGTTTACCAAAAATGTTGACCAAAGTCAACTTTAATCATTTTAAAGCCACATTTTGAAATTTTTCACAGAATTTAACATATAAGCTTTCCGGCTACGCGCCCGGACTGCGCACGCAAATCGAGGCAAGCAAAAAAATGAGGTTTTCAAGGCCTCGGATGCACGGAAAAAGAGAGAAATCCGGTGATGACCCTTTGGGTCGTCACATTCTCCACCTCTAAAACAACCGTTCGTCCTCGAACGGACAAAAGAAAAAAGTACCTGAGTCGGGAAATAGATGAGGATAACGGCTCCGCATATCAGACTCGGACTCCCAGGTCGATTCCTCAGGAGGCTGACCTCTCCACTGGACACGCACTGAAGGAAAACTCTTTGACCTCAACTGTCGAACCTGCCGGTCTAGAATAGCTACCGGCTCCTCCTCGTAAGACAGATCCTTGTCCAACTGGACAGTGCTGAAATCTAACACGTGGGCTGGATCGCCGTGATACCTCCGAAGCATGGACACATGAAACACTGGATGCACGGCTGACAAGCTGGGTGGCAAGGCAAGTCTGTAAGCCACCTCTCCCACTCGATCGAGAATCTCAAATGGGCCAATGAACCTAGGGCTAAGCTTGCCCTTCTTCCCAAATCTCATCACGCCCTTCATAGGCGACACTCGGAGCAAGACCCGCTCACCTACCATGAAAGCTACATCTTGAACCTTACGATCCGCATAACTCTTTTGCCGCGACTGAGCCAAACGAAGCCTATCCTGAATGATCTTGACCTTGTCCAAGGCCTCCTGAACTAAATCTGTACCCAATAACCGAGCCTTCCCCGGCTCAAACCATCCGACTGGAGACCGACATCGCCTACCATACAACGCCTCATATGGAGCCATCTGAATGCTGGACTGGTAGCTGTTGTTGTAGGCAAATTCCGCTAAAGGTAAGAACTGGTCCCACGAGCCTCCGAAATCGATGACACAGTCTCGGAGCATATCCTCCAATATCTGAATAGTCCTCTCGGACTGGCCGTCCGTCTGAGGATGGAACGCTGTGCTCAACTGAACCTGGGTGCCCAACTCCTGCTGAACTGCTCTCCAGAAGCGCGAGGTAAACTGCGTACCCCGATCCGAAATAATAGATACCGGCACCCCATGAAGGCGAACAATCTCTCGGATGTAGATCTCAGCTAACCTCTCCGATGAATAAGTGGCTGCAACAGGAATAAAATGCGCTGACTTGGTCAGCCTATCAACAATGACCCAAATAGCATCAAACTTCTTCCGAGTCATCGGAAGTCCAGTAACGAAATCCATGGTAATCCTCTCCCACTTCCACTCGGGAAGCTCAATCCTCTGAAACAAACCACCAGGCCTCTGATGCTCATACTTAACCTGCTGACAGTTCAAACATCGAGCCACATATGCAACAATATCTTTCTTCATCCTACGCCACCAATAATGCTGCCGCAAGTCTTGATACATCTTCGCNTTGCTGTAGTATACTTCTGCTGATCTGCTGCTGTAGCTGACTCCTATTTCTCATAATTTCTTTCTTCTTCCAGGTACTTTCCTTAGCTCATAGTTGAGGACAAATTGCTGAACCTGTAACAGTTTTAAATGTGTTGAATGAAGGCTGAATTTAAGTTGATATCTCTGTTATTTTACTTCCATTTTGCCTTTAGTACCTAGATCTAGATTTATAACTATTGATTAGGTTTCTTTTACCTGAACTGTGAGATTCCTATTGAACATTTCTTACGTGTATTGATAAATCGGACTGTGGACTTTGATTATATAGATTCATTCTTGTCTTCCTGTTTTGATTTTAGTTACTGTTAGTACGTTGCCATGTTATCCCTCTTGATTACATGTTATTTCGACTAGCTCATTTGTGCTCCAGGTTTGGTATGTCAATTAATGACATATTACAAACATTTGAAGCTCATTTCTGTTAAAAAAAAAGAGAAAGCAAAGTTGCAATTAGGATTTTGCTTGGTGAATTCGTGCAGTACTGAATACTAGGTGTTTGTGAGTCTTCAAATATAATGAAGTTTGAGAATTATTGAGTCCTATTTCGTATAATGAATGGAAATCGGCCCCTATTTTGATTATCATAAAAGTTTGCTCCTTAATTAGTACTTAGAATGTCAATTAATGAAGGCTTGTTTATCTCTTTAAATGATTCAATGTCTGTAATGTTTAGGGATTCAAAATTGTGACTTGCAAAACTTGAAAGTTGTACTCATTTTGCTTTACATAATCCGACTTCTGTAAGCTCAAAGACTCGATGGGGAGTCCTACCTTCTGGGGATGCCTGATTTCCCCAAGGATTGGGGTTACGTTTGGGCCAGCAATGGAGATCAGATTACGTCCTCATGTGAAGACCGATTGGTCAAGCCCAAAAATCTTTTTGCATTGCTTTTTGGGGTTTCCCCTGTGCTTTGGCCCTTCCTTGTACTAAAGTCAGGCCCAGTCTTTAAGAATGAAATACGGACTGTCTCACAATTAATGATTTGGATTCGAGCATTCATTTAAGAGTAGGCATAATTTCCTTATGCTTGGTTCAGTGAGTTTAACTAGCCGGAGTGCGCCATATTAAACAATATAAACAATTTATGGCTCTCGTGAATTAGTGTAGAAACCTTTAAATTAGAATAAATTGAGGTGCGCCGTGCCGAACAAAATGACAAATGCATGGCCCTCATTTAATTAATCTTGTATTGATCCTTAGAATTCGAGGCGTGCCATTTAGCAAATTCCATGGCCCTCGCAAAGTGCAAACGCGTAGTTGCTTTAGGCGCGTATTTTAATAATCTACTTTCTTAAACTCGGGTGCGCATTTATGTGACCCAAATCCAAATCCTAACGAAGTTAAAATATGTCAAAAACCGCGGGTGCATTTATGTGACGTGGTTCGAGACGTGTTGTAACGACGTTGCAATTCTCTTTAATAGTAATAATAAAAGCGGTTTAAAGTTAAAAAGCACATAGGTTAAAACATGTTCTAAAATCGAATAAATAAGCCAAATATGACAGTTGAGCGACCGTGCTAGAACCACGTAACCCAGGAATGCCTAACACCTTCTCCCGGGTTAACAGAATTCCTTACTCGGATTTCTGGTTCGTGGATTGTTGAACAGAGTCATAATTTCCTCGGTTCAGGATTCAACCGGTGACTTGGGACACCATTAATCTCCCAAGTGGCGACTCTGAAACCTTAATAATAAATCCCGCTCCGATTGTCCTTTAAGTGGAAAAACTCCTTTACGCCCTTGCGGGTGTAAGAAAAAGGAGGTGTGACAAAACTCCTTATCAAGGAAATCCTGAAGCTGCTCCTTCAAATCATTTAACTCTGTCGGTGCCATACGGTACGGTGCCCGGCATCAAATTAGTACCGAAATCAACAACCTTGCCTGGCGACATGCCCGGCAACAAGAACCACATCCTAAAAGTCCCTCACCACCGGAACTGGATCAATATGAGGAGCCTCTGCACTGACATCCATCACGAGAGCCCAAAATAAGAAAAACAATCCTTCCCAGCCATCCGCTGGGCCCTCGAAATATAAAACCACCCTACTATGAACATAATCCACCGAACCTCGCCACTCGATCCGTGGCATTCCCGGCATAACCAACATCGCCACCTTAGTGCAATAGCCCTGAATGACACACCACTGAGACAACCAGTCCATACCCAATATCACCTCCAAAATCTAACGTACCAAGCAGCAAAAGATCCCCTCGGGTCTCCAAACCCGATAGTCACTGAATAGTGCTGATACACACGACCCATAACTAGAACATAGCTTGAAAATGAGAACTCCCAGTCTCCAACTCCATATAGCACAAGAATCATATATCCGATTCCAATTCCACCGTTCGAGCACATACCACATCTCTAATATCCAGTCATTCCACGAGAGATACTCTAACATTCTTCTATGCCTCCAAGCAAACTCGGATATCAACAGTCGATCTAACAAGAAAGTGCCGCAATACTACCGAAGTACCATCAACTTAATCACATTGCTTTTTTTTAAATATATACCCTCGTCAAATTACCTCCAACTAGCAATACCATCTCCTTAATCATCTGAAGATCATTCCCTAATCATCTGAAGCTCATTTCTCTAATTATCTAAAACTGCCCGTGTTGCCTGAGAATTTATGGCCTTCCGTTCAGAACTGAACCGCAACCTTACACACGCAAATCTTGACCTCCACACATACCGCATATACCAATCCATCCTAAAATAAAATGAGAATTTCATATCCCTTCCGAGACACAAGCAACTATGTACTCAACCAACCAAGAACTTTTCCATTGATCCCATTCTAGAGTAAAATCACTATACATCCAAAGCTCCTCATGCCAGCAGAAAATATATATCTCTAGCCACGGTAGAAAACAATAAGAACTCTCCGACTCCCTTTTTGCACAAACAAGCCTGTCAGAACTGAATCCTCCTAGCTCAACCAACCTACACAGGCCACTAAAACCCAAGAGCATTACCGCGAAATACCTGAAGAAACTCATCACCTCGTAAACACCCAAAGAACTAATCATATCCTTACCATAGCGATCTGGCCTACTACCAAGCTATCCCATCTATCCGAGCTCCCTTCTGATTTACCTTCACTTGATACTCCTTCTTGCTATAACATCACATTTCCTCAACCCAAACTTACCACACGAGACCCAAGCATAATACCACACGGCCTAAGGCTCACAACCCGCTGAATACTCTTTTAAATGTTCCCAAAAGCACCACATTCAGAATACCTACCCTGAAAAGACTTCCTGCGAATCTGAAGACATTACTTTCCTATTACTGATGTATAGAATCCCATAATTGATGTAGAAATGACTCAAGTCTTGACACCCTCCAAACGCAAAACCTCAGTTTCTAGCCAAATTATACACTTGAAAATTTCCAATTATTACATGCAACACCCAGAACGCATTAGAACCATTCTCTATTGTCATCCACTCTACCCAAATTGCAATTAGCCCGATCAAAAGAACCGAACAACCTGCGCCTCATTAGCACTACACTACATGATATAACCATACCTTAGTAAAAAATTCTTCCTTTACACGAGCCATTCTCGAGCTCAAACTGGAACCAACACGCCTCAAACTGGAACCAACATAGCACATAACCGTGAAATCAGCTAATCCATAGCAAACTCCCCCACTTGGCTCCAAGCCATAGATCAAAACACACAATAACCCATAACGCATATACTTAATTGCTGCCATAATACCACAGTGAGATTAACTCAATCCTTCATAAGCTCGTAGAACACAGACCATCTGGCACTTCAAATCTTCTGCAACTCTCGCATTCACTCTCACAAAAGTTAAACACAATCTCTTAAGCGACCCCAAATTTAAATTTCAACACATATATTTCACTTGAAAATGGGATCTTCTAACAGGAAACGTAAGGATCCCACAACTTCCGAACACTCCATAGGAGATAACCCACCTGTTTTGCCTCAAACTAACATTTCTATATACCTTCAACCGTCATAAACATTACGCAGTCACTTAGTCTTCCTGAGTCTGAACTCATGCCACAACATGAAATTCACTCCACTCCCAACTAGGGAACATGAAAAGATTCTTCACACGCCCATAACTCGAGGCTATAACTCGAATCAAGACGGAAATCAAGCACCTAACAGATCATCTGTCCTCCAGCAGACCCTTTTTGTCGCTTCCAAATCATACGAATACATCTCGCAGTCGCATCACCCTCATCACGTAATTATCCAGTCATTACCCCCCTTAATAGGGACACAACAGAACATGTAGATCTAGAAACACGTGCTCATACAATCATCACCTCGGTGCTCAAGCTATAGACAAAAATCCGGCCTCGAGTCCTCTAGACTAGCCCAACATCAACACACAGAGATCACATCTCGCCCCTCGATTAGGGAATCACAAGCCATCGATGTACATCTGATACTGAGCGCTCATTTGTGCATACGAACGCGTGGAAGGAATTTCAATAGTTACTTTTCAAGCTGAATCAAGGACGCACGATAAGAATTTCAAGAATGTGATGTTTTCCTAAAGGTTCTGCAGCCTCCCGAGGATAAGTACAGACGTCTCGATACCGATCCGCGAGACTCTACTAAACCTGCTCATGACCCGTGAGACCTATGTAACCTAGGCTCTGATACCAAATTGTCACGACCCTAACCCCGAACCCGGTTGTGATGGCGCCTCTCGTGAAGACAAGGCCAGCCGACACTTCCTGTTTTCCAATTTTCAACTGATAAGCATTTAAGAACAATTTAAACGTGATAAAATAACTGATAATAACATAAATACGCGGAAGAATCACCCATACATAGCCCTAACCGGGGTGTCACTAGACATGAGCATCTACTAAGGTCTAAATACAACTGACAAAGTCTAGAATGTACTAAGTATAGACTAATAAAATAAAAAGGGAGAAAAGCAGTGGTGCAAAAGCTGGCAGCTACCTTGCTAAACTCCGATAACTCTGCCTCCGATCAGCCAAAACCCGCTACCGGGTGTAGGATACCTGAATCTGCACACAAGGTGCAGGGAATAAACTGAGTACTCCAACTCAGTGAGTAATAATCATAAATAAAGACTGAGTGATGAGAAATCACGAAAAGTGCATCAACATGCTGTATAGAAGTGGTACGAAACCAGTAAGAAAGTAATGAAGCTGTAAAATCCCCTAAACATCTTAGCTCAGTTTAAAATTCTTTGAAAATGATTTTTCAATAGTTACGCAAATGAATGCAGAACAACTAGTGCAGATAAACACAGAAATTTGCCCCTCGGGCACAAATACACAAATTAGACAGGTAAATGATAGGCAATTAAGAAAGATAAGCAGATAAGGTTCGCCCATCGGGCACAATTTCAGCAAATCCACCCCTCGGGCTATATCTCAGAACAGTACCAGCCCCTCGGGAAATCACATAGAACAATATCAGCCCTCACATCGAACAATACCAGCCCCTCGGGCTATATCTCACATCACACTGGGTACCCGCGCTCACTGGCGGTGACTACTGGAGGGGCCCCTTTCGGCCCAAGCGCAATATCAAGCCATCATGTGGCATCATTAATAGGTCCTCGACCTCATATCATTATCAAGCCACCTCGTGGCGTACAATCTCAGGTCGCCGGCCTCATAATCAAAATCAGTGTATCACCGCTGCGGCTTGCAGCCCGAACCAAAAGATATGTATCACCGCTGCGGCGTGCAGCCCGACCCAAAAGATATCCTCACAACATAGGCCCTTGGCCTTACACAGTCAAAAATCACATAAGCCTCTCGGGAAACAGTAAAACAGTGTTTCTCAGCCCAAAACATCATTTAAATATCATTTCTAATACTGAGTGAACATGGCTGAGTTTTGAAAACAGTGGAAAATAACATGACTGAGTTCAAGTAAAAAGTCAAAACGGTGAGGGAATATCAACAAAAATCCCCGAAGGGTCCAAATAGTTGGCACGAAGCCCAAATATGGCATTCAGCCCAAATAATGATGATAGCAAATAGATTTCAATCAAATACGCGGTAAAATAATCAATCGGGACGGACCAAGTCACAATCCCCAATGGTGCACAACCCCACGCTCGTCATTTAGCGTGTGCCTCACCTCAATATAGCACTACGATGTGCAATCCGGGGTTTCAAACACTCAGAACATCATTTACAACCATTACTCACCTCGAACCGGCTAAATCTCTAGCTCGCGATGACTTTGTCCCTCGAATCGGCCTCCACTCGCGTCGAATCTATCCAAAATCAGAACGAGGGCATCAAAATATGCTAAGGGAACAAAGCCCAAGCAAAAACAATCAATAAAGGGCACAAATCCCAAAATTAGCAAAACACGAGCCCCGGCCCACTTCTCGAAACTCAGAAATTTTTACACCAACGGATTCCTTATCTCCCCACGAGTTCATACACATCAAAATTACTAAAATCGGAGTCCAAATGACCCCTCAAATCCCCATTTAAAGGCTTCTTAAACCCAAGCTCTAATCCTCCTTTTTGCCCTTTAATTCCTTTAATTACAGCCCTAAATTCATGAAATAAAAGCATAGAATTGAGTTTTAGGTCCAAAATTCCTTACCTTAACGAAGTCTCTTGATTTCTCTCTTCAGAATCGCCCAAAAGCTGCAAGGTCTAAGGCAACAATGGTGAAATAACCCAAAATCGCGAAATAAAATAACATATATGGTCTGCCCAGGCCTTTCCGCATCTGCGGCACCGCATATGCGGTCAACTACTCCGCTTCTACGGAACTCACTTAACGGCCACATACAGCATCTGCGGTCAACTAGTCGCATCTGCGACTCTGCAGGTGTGGTCCCCGCACCGCATCTGCGTTTCTTGAATCTACCTCTTCATACCGCATCTGCGCCTTCCCTTTCTGCACGTGCGGCACCGCACCAATAAGACATATAATGTTTCGCAAAATATAACCACAATAATAAGACAATACTACTTCGAAATGGGGCACCATTTATGCATTTCTCCAAGCTTACATTTTAATTATTTTTACTCTTAATATTATAGTATATATCTGCTAGTCAAATGTGTATAAAATAACTGACTTGTTTTTTTTCCTCCAAGATTGCGTGATTTTTTGTCCGAAGAGAAGAATGGCTAATCAGAAGGAGAAGAAGTTTCTGGGGTTCAATTCGATGTTGCTTTCCCTATATGATCAGATGAAGAGAATACAAATATTAGTAGGTCATCCGATACTTGTATTTTCAAGTTCTTGGGTGGAAGAACAACTTTATGTTATCCGAGTTACGGTTACCAGGAGCGTTACAACGAATTGTCTTATAGTTGTATAATTTTTTCAAAATAATTTAAATATAACTAAATAATATATATTTAACGTGCAATTGCCGTGTCATTTCAAAATATTTCTAGAATCTAATGTTGTTTAAGATTATAATGACGGTAGTACCTAAAATTTATATCTAATATAGTATCATTTAAATTTTGTACGTAAATTCTATATATAGAAGGTGTATTTGATTTAAATGGTAAGTGAACTATTGAATATCTAACTAATCAAATTAATATAACGTTCCACAAAATATAACCACAATAGTAAGACAATACTACTTCGAAATGGGGCACCATTTATGCATTTCTTCGAGTTTACATTTTAATTATTTTGACTCTTAATATTATTGAATATATCTGCTAGTCAAAAGTGTATAAAATAACTGACTTGTTTTGCTTTCCTCCAAGATTGCGTGATTTTTCGTCCGGAGAGAAGAATGGCTAATCACAAGGAGAAGAAGTTTCTGGGATTCAACTCTATGTTGCATTCCCTATAGGATCAGATGAAGAGAATACAAATATCAGTAGGTCATCCGATACTTGTATTTTCAAGTTCTTGGGTGGAAGAACAATTTCATGCTATCTGAGTTACGGTTACCAGGAGCGTTATAACGAATTGTCTTATAGCTGTATAATTTTTTTAAAATAATTTAAATATAAGAAAATAATGTATATTTAACGTGCAATTGCCGTGTCATTTCAAAAGTATTTCTAGAATCTAATATTGTCTTTAAGATTATAATGATGGTAGTACCTAAAATTTATATCTGATATAGTATCATTTAAATGTGCATTTACATTTTGTACGTAAATTATATATATAGAAGGTGTATTTGATTTTAAGGGTAAATGAACTATTGTATATCTAGATAATCAAATTAATATAATGCTTCGCAAAAGATAACCACAACAGTAAGACAATACTACTTCGAAATGGGGCACCATTCAGGTATTAGTATCAACAACAATCACAGCAAGCAATACAAGAATGCGCCACTCATGCCGAGGACGTACGGCCCGATCCAACAATATTTAAACTGTGCACTGCCAGAGGGTCGAATGACGCGAACCATAGATGCATCTATTGCCCCGCTCGCCAATCATACATGCGACGCGGTCAAATTTAAATAAACAATCACCCTGCTCGCATACCATACATGCGACGCAGGTACACATAGAAATACATGCTCAACAACAAATTAAGAATTTTTCGGGGAATGTTCATCCCATTAGAAGCCAATTCTCTTTTGATGATTTAAGGAATAATGTTTAACTCTCTTAGAAATTTATTTACCAATCCGATAGGAATTCAGCAATTCATACTGTCAATAACATTACAAGTATTCCAAATACAGCACGCTTTTGGGTCCTAGACTACCCGGAAAAGAACATAATAGTAGCTACGCACGGACTCTCGTCACCTCGCGCGTACGTAGCCCCCACAAATAGGAGCACATAACCAATTAATTCACCTATGGGGACAATTCCCTCTCACAAGATTAGAAAGGAGACTCACCTCGCTCCGAAGATCCATAACCGGCCTTCCACGCCCTTCCGAAAACTCAAATTGATGCACAACGCTCCAAAACTAGCCAAAAGTTACGCAAATCCATCAATATATGATAAACTACTCATATGAATCCAATTTATAACAACTCCTAACCCCGATCGGAAAGTTGACAAAAACGCCTGCAGGCCCACGCGCCCGGATTTCCAAAAATTTTCGAAGAATAAGTTTACCCATAGCCTCACGAACTCAAATATATAATTTCCTCTTAATTCCATACCCAAAATCGTGGTCAAATTCCAAGAACATGAATTTCTAGGTCTTTCTACCAAAACCCTAAATTTCTACCTATTTACATGCCAAAATCTATACATAGTCGTATTTAACTTAAGATGGATGGGAATGACTTACCTTGCCATTAAATGATGAAATCCCCTCTTGAAATCCTCCAAGAATCGCCCAAAACCAAGAGGAAATTAAAGAAATGGGCCAAATCCCGACTTTAAAACAACACACTGCCTCCAGCACTTTTGCGCACCTGCGGTCCTATGATCGCTTATGCGGTTCCGCAGGTGCGGGCCAACCTTCTGCTTCTACGGTTTCCTCTAGGGCCCCTTTTTTCCGCTTCTGCGCCTTGTCTACCGCAGGTGCGGCCCCGCATCTGCGGGAAAACAACCACATCTGCGGTCCCAGCCTAGCCGCCCATTTCCGCTTCTGCGACTCGACTACCGCAGGTGCGGCCCCGCTTCTGCGAGTACATGACCGCATCTGCGGTTCCTTAACTTCCCCAGCCCAAACCGCATTTTCGGCTCTTCTAGCTGCTTCTACAGCTCCGCACCTGCGGCCCAATTCTCGCAGGTGCGGTTATGACAGCAACCAGCAATTTCAGCCTTCCAAAAATCCCATTTTCGATCCGTTAACCATCTGGCATCCACCCGAGGCCCCCGGGAACCCAACCAATCATACCAACTAGTCCCAAAACACATTACGGACTTGCTCGAGGCCTCAAACCACATCAAACAACACAAAAATCATGAATCGACCTCCAATCCAAGCTTTATGAACTTTAGAATTTCAAACTTCTACTTTCGATGCTTAAACCTATCAAATCACGTCCGATTGACCTCAAATTTTGCAGACAAGTCATATTCGACATTACGGACCTACTCCAACTTCCGGAATCGGATTCCGACCCCGATATCAAAAAGTCCACTACCGGTCAAACTTCGCAAAAACCTTCAAATTGCCATCTTTAGCCAAATGACTTCAAAATGACCTACGGACCTCCGAATTCACTTCCGATCGCGCTCCTAACACCAGAACCACCATACAGAGCTATTCCCAGACCCGAAATCTCAAATGGACATCGATAACACTAAAATGCACTTCAAGCCAAACTTATGAAATTTCTTCCAAAATGCTAACTTCCACAATAGGCGCCAAAACGCTCCCGGTTTATCCAAAACCCAAACCGGGCATACGTCCAAGTCCGAAATCATCATACAAACCTGCTGGAACCTTCAGATCCCGATTCCGAGGTCGTTTACTCGAAAATCCAATCCTAGTTAATTCTTTCAACCTTAAGCTTCCGAAATGAGAATTCTCTTTCCAAATCAACTCCGAACTTCCCAAAATTCAATTCCGACCACGCGTACAAGTCATAATACCTGAAATAAACCTGCTCATGGCCTCAGACTGCTGAACGACGCGCTAGAGCTCAAAACGACCGATCGGGTCGTTACATTCACTCCCACTTAAAGATACGTTCGTCCTCGAACGTGCTGAGAACTATGCTGAAGTAGTCTGAAATCACTGTTTAACACCTCCTGCACCTTCCCGTGCTACCACAACTCCGTTGAGCACATTAGCTCGATCAATTCTAAAGATATTTGTTTTTACTCAAGCAAATAAGCCTTAGAGCCCAACTCCACCATCCGAAATTCTCTGCCAGGCTTGTTCCGACATACGCTCACCGTATCAATAACTACACGCAGCACCGAAACATGACTGCATACCTTAGCTGAATTCACAACTTGCACCACTTTACTCACAGGGCCACAATAACATTTCCTGATCAAATCAGTCGAAATTCCACGAACCTGATGCTCTTATTGCACCTTATGACCTATATAGGTCTTGCGCTAATTCTTACAATACCGCGATGACGGAAGAGATGTGTAGAAATTCATAGCCGACTGACGAATTAACAAATCATTGGGTCTATACTCCTGACAAGAACCATCACCTCCTTCTGAACCAAATAATGGTCTTAGCTCCTTAATATACTTCATATAGTCAGATTGCACGGATCCGAAATCCAATGATCTCGTCTCACCCAGTACGAACTGCTCAGGCAATAAGCCACCCCGAACATAATTAAAAGTCTCATATGATGCCACAATGTGCCAATAGGCTATGAACTCGAACGTGACAAAAAGGAATGAACTCCGGAAGGAACTATTCAACTCACGAACTAATATGGACTTTCCTTAGAAAATAGGAAGCAAGGCATACAAAAATAGCATATAGAAAACAGTACTCAACATCACACTGTTGCGGCGTGCAACCCGATCCAAATAACATACCCATGGCGGCGTGCCACCCGATCCACACATAGAATTCACATAGGAGATATACCTCGAGCTAAATTGCTCATTACAACAAAATACCGAGTACCGGTCACAAGCACGCTAAGTGCATAATACCATCCCTGGGGAGACATATAGTGCCATAGGCTAAAAAATTCAAGCACAATTGAGGTGCGATATATGATCTGAATCTCGAGAGCCATCCTTCTCATATATCATCATCTCTACGCGGAACCTCAACACATAAGAAATTCACCAAGCCGTCTCACAACTCGTACGACACAATATATCATTACATGAAATAACCGGCAACAAAATACGCCCTGACTACTCTTCCATAAGAATCGTATTACTGAAATGAACACATCTAGCCTGATATAGAGCCCACATTCACATTTAAATCCATCCACAGACCTCAAGCTAATTCTGATCGCACTGAATTAGGCCAAAAACCTTTCAAAGGTTTATAACGACTCCCTTTTCTCTCATAACACATAAGAACAACCATCATAACCGGAGTAATCATCCACAGTCCACAACTCAATAAATCAAGTGCCCTCCATGCATCAATTCCTAAATCAACGATATCACCACAATCTTCATACTTGGTTTAACGCTTCGATCAATCAAGTGACTACATGTCACACTTATACAACCTCCCCGTGGGGTACGCTCCCCAACCTTCCGTGACAGATAACAGGCCTGTACCTCTAACTCACCGGCCGCACTAACGCTAAAAAGCGAACAAGAATCCTTAACCATGATGCAAAGCCTTTTTCACAAAACACCAATCTCAGGTGACGCTGAAGACAATACCAACTTACTTTAAACATCGAAACTACTTTGCTGCTCATCCGAGCTTGTGACATCCTCGTTAACATTGAACTGCAACCTTGATCCTTACTTCAAATCCCATACCGCTCACTGCACCCAACATGCCAATATTCAATAAGGACACGATTTCCATCATAACTCCGGAACCACTAATAGGTTAATCGCTTCATTATCTAAATCTCTTCACTTATCTCACTTCAGGAGATCCTTAGAAACACACATGAGAACTCTCATAACCGTAGAATACGCCAAATCTCTAAGTAGTGGTCTTAAGCCACCATAGCCCTTCCGGGACCCGCCTACACCTAACGGCCATAACAGTAGAACACTTCTGAATAACATCAATTACGACGGCCGACAGGCCTTGCACGTATCACCACAAATCACTTGCATCATTTGCTGGGGAAACTGATCACTACCACCAATATGCCAATTCAACTATGGCTAACCAGTCTATCCTCTTCCAAGTTAATTCTCGATTGCCTTAGAAATGATAATAACGTCATTCAACATATAACACACTTTATCTGCACTCATCCCGAGTGACCTTGAATCACAAGACCATGCTGTCTCAATTTCCACAAACCACTTCGTACCTCCTAAGAGTTACACTGCAGGCCAAACCATCATAGAACATTATGTGCCTCTCCTCATAAGCTGCTACAAAGCTTGATTCTTAACCGTACCTATGTGCTTGAAATTATTAGGCACCATGCTTTACCCCTTCGAATTCACTAGGACCGTTGCTGAGAGCCACCCGCTCTGACTAGGTCCCTAATATAATCAACTCCGTGGCTCCATTGGCATATNAATAGCTTAGGGTTTCGGAGAAACCCTAGAAATGAGAAAGGCTTGGAAGAATGTCCGATCTTGAGTCGGAGAGGTCAGGAATCAGGCTCCTGAGTCTTGAATATGCCGGAGCATGCCGGAGAAGCCATAGAATCAAAGTTATGAGAAGATCGGAGAGGGAATCATCGAGGTCAGGTCTCGAAGCTTCGAACAACCATGGCTTACTGGTGAAGGTTGGTGAGTACCAACTATCCATGGCCTGAGAAGCCATGGATTCCGGTGACAGGCGGTTGAAAAGGGGTAGGAGGAGGCTAGTGTTCCGGAGAGCTTGAGAGAGTTTGAGAGAGTTTGGGATTCAGAGGCGGCTGAGAAGTGGGGAATGAGAGATTAGGGTAGGTCATTGGGGGTTAAAATGGTAAGGGGGAATTATGGCCGTTGATCTGTACGATCAACGGCCTAGATCTAAAGGGGTAGGTGGGAACCGGGTAGGGTCGTTTGAATTGGGTTATGGGTTGGATCGGATTACAAAATGGGCCGGGCCGGTTGGGGTTCAGATTGGGTCAACTAAGGGTTAAAACTGAAATGTAAAGAGGCTGTAATTGAAATGAAATGAGGCTAAATGTTAAATAGCCAGTTTTACCCTTTTTATTTATAAAAAATAGTAAAATGATTTTAAAAACAAATTAAAAGCACTGAACCAATTAGTAATATATAAATGTTAATTAAAAAATGTTGGAACAAATTTTATAATCATAGAAATGCTATTAATCCTAAAATAGACTAAAATTGCAATTGTATGTATTTTGGCTTTTAAAAATACCAAATAAAATAGTAAAAATATAAAAAAATCACCTTAACTATATTTTGGTGTAAGTATGAGAATGAAATAAACTATTCACCAAAGTTGATAGTTTTGGGAGTAGTTACTGATTTTTGTATTGCTAAAATGGACAATAAATTGATTTTAAAAATCTTTAAAATTTATGAAAAATACCAAAACACTTGGGCATGCTTATATATGCATATATATGTTATTTTGAAAGTATTTTGTATATGAAAAAAAATATGTAGGGAAAAATTGGGTATCAAGAGCTGCCCATCTTTACCCGGGAAGGATGAAAGAGTTGTCGGGTAAAGATATGATGGCCAATTTTGACCGAACGAAGCAATTTGAAGAATTTTGACCGAGCTCGGGTTCCTGAGCCACCTACATATCCTTGGTTTTACAGGAATCAGGCCGTATGTAGTTCAGGATCCATCGGCGGAACATGCCGATGGAGATTTTTTCAAGAACGGACGAGATATTTGGGTTGGGAAGGACGGTCAAAGTCTAACAGGCTGCGAGAACTGGAGCGGGATCGGTCCTGTTGAGACGGCCGTTGCTTGCCGGTTTACCTGCAAATAAACAACACGAGTGCATATTTTGTGCATAAATTTAAACGTGATGCAAGTTCCCGTCGGACCATGAATGCTGTCTTTGGACGGTTAGGATGACGTCCTCGGACCATGATGTCCTGGGCCATAAAACATATAATAAAGGATTCGCAGGCTATGAAATGATGTTCTCGGGCTATGGTAATGATGCCTCCGAACCATGATGCCTTTGAATAATGCTATGCAGAGAGAAAGTGGGGTCCTCAGGCCATGGCATGACGTTCTCGGGCTATGAAAATGGTGCCTTTGAATAATGATGCCTTTGGATGATTTGGCGATCTTTCAGCCATGAAATGTAGCGGGTGGCGATCTTTCAGTCGATGCAAGGCGTAAAAATAAAAGATGGCGGTATTTCAGCCGATGCATGATTTAAATGAGTTGGCGATATTTCAGCCGTGCAAAAAATATAGATAAAATGACGATCTTTCAGCCGATGCAAGGCGCAAAAATAAAAGATGGCGGTATTTCAGCCGATGCATGATTTACATGAGGTGGCGATATTTTAGCCGTGTAAAAAAAATATAGATAAAATGGCGATCTTTCAGCCGATGCAGGATTTAAATGAGGTGGCGATATTTCAGACAATGCATGATTTAAATGAGGTGGCGATATTTCAGCCGTGCAAAAAATATAGATAAAATGGCGATCTTTCAGCTGATGCAGGATTTAAATGAGGTGGCGATATTTTAGCCATGCAAATGGAGGTAGAGCTTAACATCAGGAGACAGAATAGCAGCCTTATGCAATAATGGAGATAGAGCTTAGTCTCGGAAGGCAGAATAGTAGCCTTATGCAATGCAAAATGCAAATGGAGGTAGCGCTTAACCTCGAAAGGCAGAATAGAAGCCTTATGCAATAATGGAGACAGAGCTTAGTCTCAGAAGATAGAATAGTAGCCTTATGCAATGAAAAATGCAAATGGAGGTAGAGTTTAACCTCGGAAGGCAAAATAGTAGCCTTATGCAATAATGGAGACAAAGATTAGTCTCGGAAGGCAGAATAGTAGCCTTATGCAATAATGGAGACAGAGCTTAGTCTCAGAAGGCAGAATAGTATCCATTTGCAATAATGGAGACAGAGCTTAGTCTCGGAAGGCAGAATAGTAGCCTTATGCAATGCAAAATGCAAATGGAGGTAGAGCTTAACCTCGGAAGGCAGAATAGTAGCCTTATGCAGAAGATGAGAGACGAATAGTAATAAAGATTTCTTAGCTGATAGTGATAGCTGGTTGCCGATTATGGCTGCTGGGGACATTGTATTTGGATAGCGGTTGTGAGGCGATAATTCCGAGAGTTGTATTCATGAAAACTATGAGTGTATAAATGTATTCGATGATTTGTGACTTGGGTGCCTGCACCCAAAAGAAAATCGTGAGCTTTGTAAAGGGAAAAGGTTAGCTCGTGTTCCTGCTGACATCGCTTGACCGGCTCGGCTCTATTTTTGGTGATACTGTAGGTACCCTTGGGGTAGCGTTGTTAAACAAAGCAATTTTGATAATAAACATGCATGATTTTATTAAAGATATGACATGTGTATATATATTTAAGAAATAGTTTTTAGATGAACCAACGACCGTGACGTGGTTCAAGACATTGCGACCTCTCCTATTGTGGAATTTTGAGGGTCCTCCTCAAAATTCTGCCCCATTTTATCGGGTTGCTGCTTCTTGACGGTTGCTTGCGATAATCGGCTGAAGTTTCTTCGGAATTTTGAGGGTCCTCCTCAAAATTCTGCCCCAGTTTCCAATTGCAGGGGAAAATTAAAACTTTATTGAATTGTGACCGAACCCATAAGACTGCCTATGTATCCCCTCTTAAACGGGAATCAGGTCAGACATAGTTCAATTACATAAGGAAATCATAAATGGTTACACAGAATATCGTTTGACTGCGTCTGAGTTGATTGGTTTTGGCCAAACTTCTCCGTCCATTTCTGCAAGTATGATGGCTCCTCCTGTTAGAACCCGATGAACCATGTATGGGCCCTGCCAGTTGGGAGAGAACTTTCCTTTGGCTTCATCTTGATGTGGAAAAATCTTCTTTAACACCAGCTGTCCTGGTGTGGACCGTCTTGGTCTGACTCTCTTGTTGAAAGCTCGGAACATTCTGTTCTGATAAAGTTGACCATGGCAAACTGCATTCATTCTTTTACCATCTATGAGGGCTAGCTGTTTGTAACGACTCTCCACCCATTCTGCATCATCGATCTCTGCTTCCTGTATGATTCCTAGGGAGGGAATTTCTACCTCGGCGGGAATGACCGCCTCTGTACCATAAACCAACATATAGGGAGTTGCACCAGTTGATGTGCGGACTATGGTGCGATACCCTAACAAAGCAAATAATAGCTTCTGATGCCACTGCTTATGCTTTTCTACCATCTTTCTCAGTATCTTCTTGATGTTCTTGTAGCGGCTTCTACTGCTCTGTTCATCCGAGGCCTGTAAGTTGTGGAATTCTTGTGTTTGATCTTGAAGGTTTCGCACATGGCTTTTATCAAATCACTATTGAGGTTGGAGCCATTGTCAGTAATGATTGATTCTGGGATCCCGAATCGACAAATGATACGGTCACGGATGAAGTCTACCACGACTTTCTTAGTCACTGCTCTGTAAGATGCTGCTTCAACCCATTTGGTGAAATAATCAATTTCTACTAGGATAAACCTGTGCCCGTTTGATGCGGCAGGTTCGATCGGTCCGTTAAAGAAATTTCGTATACTCTTCCTTTTCTGATGGTGACAAATGAACAGTGATTCGCGTTTCTTTGATGTTTTCTGCATCTCCCAGATTGTCGATCTCAGTCTCGTCCAGGTTGGACTTAGGTCTACTCTCAAAATTCTCAACTTCTTTAACAATTTCTTCCAGTATATCATCTTCCTCTGAGTCTATGTCCGTTTGTTGCGTTGTCTCATTGCATGTCAGAGTCATTGGTTCATCAAGATAAGTAATAGTAATGTTGTTTGAGTAAAGTAATGAGAGAAAATAATAAGAGTGAGATTTGTAAGAAAAATTGAAATACTATAAGTGTTTTGAACATTGGAGCTCTTTCTTGAAAAGTAAAAATGCGAAGGAAAAATAAACTAGTAAAACAGAATAGTATGTGGTGCTTTGTTTAGACTTGCTACCCCGAGGCATGTCGGGCTCTGGTGGTTCTAACAGTCCAGTTGTTGAGGCGTGCTCCTCTGCTTACAGCCTGTATGGAAGGGCCTTCCTCCCCCTCCTCCTCAAAAATGACACAACAGTCCATACCATCCTCTTCTAGGAACAAATTCCTCATTGTTGCTAATGCTTCCTCTTCTTCTGACCCATAGATCACTTCGGCTGCTTGAAAGGTCTATTCCAGATGGGGTATCAGCTGCTCCAATGGATAGTAAGGTCCGCGCCAGGGTGGCGACCAGTCCTTGAATTCTTCCCAAGTATACTCGTACCCCAGTCCGAAGGTGGTGCCATGCTTCTTGAGCTTGATGGGCTTAGCGATTCCTTGGAGGCTCTAGCCAAGTCCCTTGCCAAGTTCATACCCGCTCCGATTCAGTATGCTTTCAATTTTGTTGTCCCACCATTTGTCTTTATCGACGGCGTTGACTCGCTCGATGTGGTGGTAAGTTTCCCCACCTAGTCTTCTTCTTCCTCCAATTGCTGGAATGGTCTGGCGGCTATATATGGGGTTGCTACCGTAACCATGAATGATCACCTCCTGGTGATTCCATTCAAATTTTACTACCTGATGTAATGCTGATGCCACGGCCCTGGCGACATGAATCCATGGTCGTCCCAACAGTAGATTGTAAGATGCCGGCACGTCTATCACTTGAAAATCACCATCAAACCAAGTGGGCCCCATTTGCAGACGTAGGCTAATTTACCCAATAGTGGACCTTTGAGAACCGTTGAAAGCATTAACGTTGATGGCCCCATCCTTGATTTCATGTAGCCCTTTTCTCAATGTCCTGAGTGTTACCAGAGGACAAATGTTGAGACTGGACCCCCCATCGACCAGGATCCGGGTGATAAAATAATCTTTGCACTGCACAGTGATGTGCAATGCCTTGTTGTGACTCAATCCTTCCAGTGGCAGCTCATCCTCGTGGAAGGTGATTTTGTGACTCTCCAACACTTGGCCTACCATGTTTTCCATTTCTCCTCCAGTGATGTTTCTTGGTACATATGCCTCACTCAATACCTTCAACAAGGCATTCTTGTGTGCATCAGAACTTTGTAGTAAATCCAGGATAGAGATTTGTGCCAGTGTTTTGTTCAGCTGGTCAATGACCGAGTATTCCTTGGCTTGTATCTTTCTCCAGAGATCACCGGGTCCAGTTTCAATGATGGATTGTCGATCAGAGGTCTATTTACTTGACTCAGCCAAGTGTTCTGGGATATAAACCCTGCCGGTTCTTGTCATACCCCGCGCTGCAACTTTTTCCCCGAATTTGGCTTTTCCCTTTCTTCTTGCCTCGGCTGTGTAGTCCCACGGTATGGCTTTTGTGTGGAATGGTGTTGTGGCTGTCATTGCTACTGGAATAGGCACCCTCACTTTGGAAGGTAATACAACAAGTTCAAAGGGCTCAGGCGCCTTTGGGGACCCAAACTCGACCTCGATTGGTGTTGGCATCTTTGCGGAGGCTGGTGCTTCAAACTCAAGCGGTATGGACATGTTCACCTCAGCATCTTTAGAAGGCTGAATTTGGACTACAATTGGATTAAGAGTGACTGTTGGTTTCTTTGGATCGTCACCTTCCGTGATCAAACCGATTGAACCTTTGGGGTCCCAATCATCTTCTATTTCAATCATATGAACACCTCCCCCCTTGTAGTCTGGTAGAGAGTTGTTGCGGACGTTCGGAGCAGGCTCCTTTGCCACGATGATTTTATTGTCTATCAAAGCCTGGATTTTGTCCTTCAGGGAGCGGCATTCACCAATAGTATGTCGCTTCATGCCAGAATGGTATGCATAGGTTTTGTTTGGGTTAATCCATTGGGAAGGGTTTTCAGGGGTTATGGCAGGGATAGGGGTGACATAACCAGCAGCTTTGAGTCTTTCATACAGCTGGTCGATTGGCTCGACAATGGCGGTGTATTGTTTGGGAGGTCTGCGGTCAAAATTTGGTCGGGGTCTAGGAAAGTTTTGGCGAGTGGGAGGTGATTGGTAGTGAGATAGTTGAGTGTTGTAGGCTTGGTAGACTTTTGCGGGTTGGGAATATCTGGGTAAAGTAGGTTGGTATGTGGGAGGTGGAGGTGATTGATAGGTAGGTGGTGGAGCTTGGTAGGAAGGTGCGGGTGTCTGGACATTTTGAGTGGGTTGATATGTAAGTGGAGATATCGGGTAGGTTTGGTATTTGACAGGTGATTTGGTTCTCTCTGCAACCATTACGGCAATTACGTCCCTCTTCTTAGATGTACCACCGGACTGCAGAGCCTTGTTGGTTGCTTGCAAAGCTTCAAAGTTAGTGACCATACCACTTTTGATGCCTTCTTCAATCCTTTCTCCCAGCCCGATGATATCAGAAAATTTATGGTTCTCGATCAGCATCCGTCTTTCATACTATTGCGGATCCTGAGCCCGGACGAGAAACTTGTTCATCTGTTCCTCCCCTAAAGCAGGTCGAACCTTGGCAGCCTCTGATCTCCAACGAGTGGCATACTCACAGAAAGTTTCTGTGGATTTCTTCTTCAAATTTTGAATGTAAAACACATCTGGTGCATTCTCCGTATTGAACCTGAATCTATCAATGAAGTCAGACGCCATACTAGCCCAGTTTGACCACTTCTTTGGGTCTTGGATAATGTACCAAGACAGAGCATCTCCTTTCAAGCTCCTCATGAAAAGCTTCATGCGGATCCTCTCATTTTTTCCCACTCCGACCAACTTGTCGCAGTATGTCCTCAAGTGAACCCTGGGATCCCCTGTACCATCAAACATCTCAAACTTGGGAGGTTTGTACCCCTCGGACAGTTCGACATCGGGCTGTATGCATAAATCTTCGTAGTTTAGCCCCTCAAATCCTTTACTACCTTCAACGCCTTGGATCCTGGCGGTCAGCTTCATAAGTTCTTCAGCCAAATTTCTGATGATCGAGTCTTTACCATTGGAATCGGGTATGCTTGAGATGGGTTGAGTAGGGTGCGGCATTGTTTCCACATAGATGGAGGTGTTGTGGTGAGTGTGGAGATGATCATTTGTGGAGTTTAGCAGTTCAGGGATGAGCAATGGGGTGTTGTTGGAAGTGTGGCAAGTGTTGCAGTGGTGGAGGGGAACGGGATGGTTTTGTGGTTTCGGAATGTTTTGTGGAGGTGTGGGGTTTTGAGTGTTAGGAAAGTTGACATCTGGGGTGGTGAGGGAAAACGACAAGCTTGCCAAATTCCGGACTTAATCAAGTTCCTCCGGAAATTTCAGCAATTTCTGCTCGAGTTGGGATGCACTTTCTTTGGAGACATGAGTACCCTGAGTGATTTCTACCCGTTCAACCAAGTTTTCCTTTCTGATGTTGCTCAAATCTTCCATTTTTCCCTTGTTCCTGTTTCGGACGGGACTAGGAGGAGGAGTAGGTGGAGGGCCCCTGGATCTTGTAAAATATGCTGATGTTGCTAGAGTTCACGAACTAACCTTTAGGGAGGGGAATAAACAAAAGTAAAAACAAAAAGGTAACAAGTTAGTAAGGATTATACGAAAAGATGTTGCAATATTTAAACACGTAGTGAGGGGAATATAAAGCGTCCCCTAATTTTGGAGGGGGGGGACCTCGTTGTGCCCGAGGTAGGCCTAGCGACAAGTAAATTTGGAGAACTTAGAATGCTAAATGCCTCATTTTATTGATAAGAGAAATAAGACGAATCCCAAAACGACACTAAATAACATGAAATAAAAATGTCACTAGTGCCATAGGCCTTATTACATTTTCCAAAGGAAAAGATAAACTCCTATCTATTTGGTCCCAGAAGGACCTTCCCCAGATTTGGCGGTGTTGGCTCCCTCGTACAGTTCTCCCAGCTCGCGCAGTCCTAGCAGCAAGTACGCCCTAGCCAGATGTCCGCCTTCATTTCCTTCAGCAACCCGGCAATCTTCAACCCTCTTCAGAAACTTCTTTTCCAGCTCCACTACGCCCCGCTCCAAACAGATCAGTCGTTTGTTGGCGCTGACAGCCATATCCTTCCATTCTTCAATTAGCTTTTGATTGGCTTCTTGTATTTCACGGTGCTCATTTTCACATTCCCGCATCCTCTTGCGCAGTTGGTTGTACTTCACCTATGCTTCAGCCTTTTCATCGATGATCCTGTGACCTCGAACAAACCCGGGCTGACCCAAATCGTTGTGATTGTCTTCCAGCCAGCCTAAATAATGTAGGGTACAACCAGCATGGTAGTGATCTGGTTCGATGGTGTATTTTCCTAAGATGATTTTGCAATGCCACATATGCTGAGCCTGGCACCTGCATGGACTGTCGTCATCCTGGAAGTCGGCCCGGAAGTGATTCGTCTCTTCGACCCTTGGTATAACCTGCTTCCTACCTGCCTGTCTCATAACCCGGATAGGGACATATGGGTAGGTTCCTCTCAAACCAATCAGTATCAGAAATGGCGCATCCCTAGATCGGACGATGAATTCTTCAGTAGGGAACCAATCGAACACCCATTGCACTCGGTCCTTAGTAAGATTGTCGAAGAGTTCGGCCCATTCTTTAGCATTCTCTGGTTGGGCGAACATGTTGGGCATATAATTCATTCGCTTTGGGTGATCGAAGGCGATATGATCTTCCCAATCTCTACGATGGATTTCCTGCCAGTACTCACCCTTTTGGAGGTATTCCATTAGCCATAGTTGGAGTAGCAAATTACAACCCTCGAAATGTTTGGCTCCCTGTTGGCATCTTTCTAGGGCGCGATATATTTCTGCAACTACCATTGGCACAAGGCTGAATGGCTGTCCGTTAATTCCTTCCATCAAGGTTTTGGTGACCATGGCTAGTCTGGTATGGATTCTTGCATTCTTCGTTGGAAACACTATCATCCCCAAGAAAAAGAACATAAATACAAAGACCCTTCGGTGGATGTTCCCCAATGAGGTGAGGGAAAATTCGTTTGGATAAGTACGGTATGATTTGCTTTGACCGTACCTTTCATACAAATGGTCAAAGGGAATGTATGACTCCTTCAAACATGTCAAGTCCGGATTTTTCTTTAGACCCATCATTTGAAGAAACCCCAAAACTTACGATTTTCCAGCATTAGGAAACCCGGAGTTTCCCATGGTATCCCAGCTAGTCCTCCTATTTCCTCGAGTAAAGGTGTCATTTCTATGTCCCCGAAGCGAAACACCGATCTATCACAGTCCCAAAACAGAGTGGCAGCTTGTACGATTTTGTTGTTAGGTTGAATGTCTAGGAGAGAAGGCAGGTCTCCTAGATACTTCCTGACAAGAGCTTGATCGCTAGAATGAGGATCTTCCCACCAATTCAGCAATTTGGGGTGGATGTTGGTGACCATGCCGAATCTGGGGACTTCGTGCCTCATTTTCTGCAAAACAAAAGGTTAGGTCCTTTTCCCCCACCAGACTCGACTATTTTAATATCAATAATTGGCATAACAAGCATTTAGTTCTCCAAATAAATGCACAGAACGTGGCAGTGTCCGTTTGGGTTTCAAGGAAACCCAGTGGACTTTGGACGAGGCTATCTTAAAGAGTCATTATGCGGACAACATAACTGACTCGGCTAAGTTTGACCATGATGCATGCATAATTTAAAGAGAAATGGTTTCTATGGGGTATTAGACTGGTACCCTTGAGCGGACAACTCATGAGGGAAAGGCGCGGAACCGTCGACTACACCTTTGATCGACTAGTTGTACCGCAAATATGCCTTTGCTGGATTCAGGGGGTGATAATATTGGAAGAGCGCAACCATTCATTATAAGCTTTGCTATGGTATTTTGTTTGGCATGAGTGGAATATGATGTTGAAGAATGCAATTACAATAACTAACAAGTTGTCATGTACTTTCACGTTCATAAAATAATAATTACAACAGTTTATCATAATTTATAACATTATTGAAAGAAAGTGGTAAAGGAAAACAATAAAAGAGAAGAAATGAAGAGCCAAGTCAGTTTCGTAGTGGAGGAAGGAATAAATATTTAAAGGCAATTAAACAAATAAAGGCATATAAAGAAGCATAAAGTCACAAATAGCATGAAAATGGTAAAAGCCTTAAAGAAATCCCCAGCAGAGTCGCCATGCTGTCGATGCCCCCTTTTTCTCGCGAAATCGGGTTTATGACATTTGGGCGGACAACTCTTTTCCATTTGGGAATCGGGTTTGCAATTTAGAAGAGTCGCCACCTAATGATTGAGTGCATTAGGACACTAAGAATAAAAATAAAAAAAAGAACCAGAGAATGGGTAAGGGCTTGAAATTATCTCGGGGGGAAGGTGTTAGGCACCCCCCAAGATCCACTAGTGTGGTTCCCGGCCATGCTATAATTGTTCCTTTAAATATAAACAACAAGTAAACATACAAGACAGCTTTCACATAACGATTGCAAACAAGGGAAGTATAAAAGTTAAATAAACATGCTGAAGTTCGGAGATAGGCGATTTCATAATTATTTAAGCGATATACAAGTGGAGGAAAAGGGGGTCAAATAATTGGTACAAATAATCAAACAAAGGGAATAAAAGAGGCGGAGGTTTAGAGAAGAAACAGTGCTGGAAATCAAATAATTAAAAAAGATTTTTTAGTGATTGAAGTAAAAGAAGAAGTTTAGAGAACTGAAAAATTAACAGCTTTTCTAAAAAAAAGTTCTGGAAAGAAAAGAAAGTAAACAAAAAAGAGGGAGGGGGTCCTAGGTTTATACATAACATGGATCACCCCACACAACACCCGGTAACCACTTATACACGTGGTGCTATCGCGTGGTCATCATATCCATGTCTAACCTTACCCACCCCGATAAGGTATTAAATCGCGGAATGACCTCGTTACTTATTGCATGCTATTACCCGCCCCAATCCTATCAGTCCCGGAGGTAGTTGGGACTACTAATCCTAAAGGGAAGAGAGATTGGCTTTTCAGAGTTTTAAAAGGACAAAAGTCTAGTACGACAAACAAAACACATAAAAGCAGTAACAGGGGAAACATATAACAGTTAAAGGCTCAAATAGGCCTCCTGATTCAAAGCAACGAATTGTTTAGCATGACTTACAGGCACTGGTTAGGTCCTTAATTAAACTGAAACGTTAAAGGGATGGCTGATTTATCACATATTTTCAGATAAGAAGTCCAAATTAGGCCTGCCTGCTGGTTGTAATTATTAAAGACTGGTATAGTAATTAGTTACCTAATGTTTTGCCTAGGTGAGACCTATAGGCATGATATCTAACAAGGTAAAGCATACTGATTTTAAGGAAGGATTACTGTTTTTAGAAATAAACCAATTCTGCAGATACTAAACGACATTATTACTAATTTTAGACTCGCGGATGAATCAGATTTAAACGATTGCTCCTATAGGCATGAATTCTAAGCGTTACTGATTTTTAAAACGGTTACGTAAGTGTAGGAATCCTATCAGCATGGTATATAGGATGCGATTGACTACTCTTTAACCTATAGATTGTTTGCCTAGTGACATATGCATATGCAGAAGTGCAGAAACTTATAAGCATGACTTCTATATGCGGAAATGCAGACACTTATAGGCATGGTCTCTAATGTGGGAATGCAGAAACTTATAAGCATGGTCTCTAATGTAGGAATGCAGAAACTTATATACATGATTTCTAACGAAATACATAACTTATAGGCAGGATTTCTATATGCAGTAATGAAAAAACTTATAGGCAGGATCTCTATATGCAGTAATGAAACAACTTATAGGCAGGATCTCTATATGCAGATACATAAACGAAAAGGTTGTGATTGCAGAAATAAAGACCTAAAACATGATATCTACCCCATATGCATAACATGAGTGACCCTCCCCCATTTTTACTATACACCCTATAAGTTATTACAAGATTATTACAACTTGAATGAATCCAGAAAAAAGTGAAGAAAATTACATCAGAAAAAATTCCAACCAAGGAGAGCCTAATTTAGACTCCTAGTCTGAAACATGAAATAAACCAACTTCCAAAGATCAGATTTCCAAAGCCTTTCTCATCTTTGGGTGTGTCAAAGTTCCAAGGAGCTTCATGAACTCTAGGCAGTGCTTACACCCAAATACATTGCAGGATCAGATTATAGTGCAGTGTGGAAGAGCCGGCCCTCAAATGTCCAAGTTCAGAGGGAACTCAAGGTCCCCAAGGCAAGGCTCATAGGAGGGGGGCAGAACTTAGAGCCTAAGAGTAAGTGTAAGTGCAATAGAGGGGGAGTTAGGGAAGGCCATGACAGGCTAGTAGTCATGCCCAGCAATTAGGATGCTGGCACACCCCTACCAGCCTGTTAGCTAAATTTGGGAGTTAGGACCCATTGAAGGTCAGGTTCAGATCTGGGCAGTAATTTGGATACTGCCAGGCCATGAACTTTAACTCAGCACATAGAAAGGGATGGGGGTATGGGGAATTTATAACAAACAGTAAACATAAAAGAAAGTAACATATTTAATACAGAACATGAGCAGCAAAGTAGACAGGAATATGGTCACTGTAAAGTAAACACATAGGGAAGAAGCTGAAATCAAAATCGAGACATACCAGTTTCAGGGAAGACAAATAAGTAAAACAACAGTCTTGAAAATCCAAGTCGCAAGCAAAGCAGTACGAAAAGTCTCAGAAGAGAGTAAAGAATTGAAAGAGTAGTGTGATTGAGAGTATGCGCGTGAGAGTATGAGTATTGAACTTAGGATTCCAAAGTTCAAAGTTCTAAAGTTGTTTCAATGCAGAAGGGCCGAGCTCCTTTTATAGTGCAGCAAATAAGTAAGAAAAGGTAAGGAAATAATATTGTAGTCAATCTCCCTTTAGTTAAGGGATTCTGATTTCAAACAGGTAAAAATAATTAAGGAAAGGGATTTGAAAAAATATTTTCCAAGCAGTGTAATAAGGGGTAAATACATAGCAGTTATTTAATGCAACAGCCCAATGGTACACGGTTTGTAAAAAAGAAAAAGGAAAGGGAACCAGCCAGTAAAATCAAAATTACAGGCTTTTACTCGAATGAATCAAGTCAGGAAAGGGGTAAAGAAAGGTTCAATTAGGGAAAATCTGTAACAATCAAGTAAACACCATTAAAGGAATTCGAAATCAATTAGTAGTTGGCAAAACCTTTTGAAAGAAGAGTTCTCATATATAAAGCACGCAAATATATGAATCACGAAGAGACTGTCAAGTTATTTAAAAGAGAGTTTAATCAAAGAGAAGTTCAGAATCATAAGCAAAGAGATACAGGTCCAATTTGCAGACTCATAGTGAGTCTGAGAGTCCAGGGTCCCAAAGTGGAACCCTAACTTGAACACAAAAATCAAATTCGCCAAAGGAAACCCCCAATCCTAGGGTTTCAAATTGAATCAAACATGAAGGGGAGGAGGCAAGCCGTTGAAACAAACTCAAAGGTTCGCAGAGCCTCATGAGAAACAAAACAATATGATAGCACGTTTGGAACAACAAATGAAGAAAGCTAACTCAAGATCATACAGAACATTTTTGGAGAAAACTCGGAACTTAAACAAGTTCAGAAGAAAGAGATGATACAAACTTAAACAAAAGCAAATAAAGCATGTTTAGCAAGAATACAAACATAGTCGAGTAAAACAAAAAATAAAAAAATCTCAACGGTAAACACACATAGTAAAAGAGTACAGGAAGCATAACAAAGATTAACACAGGAATAACATGTATAGTAGAAAAAGAAAAGTAGAAAGACAGCACATGCGTAGCAAAAGAAATCACACGAGCATGATATAGACAACACACATAAAGTAAAGAAGAAGAAAAATCAAAAAGATTTGTTGAAAAATCCTTTCAGAAACCCTAAAATCGAAGACGAACGATTTTGAAAAGAACTTTTGGGGAAAACACTTTAAATGTCAAGTGAAGCATAGATACAACATAGATCGAAGAAAATGACATGGAAAAAACCTCGAAAGCTTAGGGTTTCGGAGAAACCCTAGAATTGAGAAAGGCTTGGAAGAAGGTCCGATCTTGAGTCGGAGAGGTCAGGAATCAGGCTCCTGAGTCTTGAATATGTCGGAGCATGCCGGAGAAGCCATGGAATCAAAGGTCTGAGAAGATCGGAGAGGGAATCATCGGGGTCAGGTCTCGAAGCTTCGAACAACCATGGCTTACTGGTGAAGGTAAGTGAGTGCCAACTATCCATGGCCTGAGAAGCCATGGATTCCGGTGACAGGCGGTTGAAAAGGGGTAGGAGGAGGCTAGGGTTCCGGAGAGCTTGAGAGATTTTGGGATTCAAAGGCGGCTAAGAAGTGGGGAATGAGGGATTAGGGTAGGTCATTTGGGGTTGAAATGGTAAGGGGGAATTATGGCCGTTGATCTGTACGATCAACGGCCTAGATCTAAAGGGGAAGGTGGGAACCGGGTAGGGTCGTTTGAATTGGGTTATGGGTTGGGTCAGATTAAAAAATGGGTCGGTCCGGTTGGGGTTGAGATTGGGTCAATTAAGGGTTGAAATTGAAATGTAAAAGAGGCTGTAATTGAAATGAAATGAGGCTAAATGTTAAATAGCCAGTTTTACCCTTTTTATTTATAAAAAATAGTAAAATGATTTTAAAAACAAATTAAAAGCACTAAACTAATTAGTAATATATAAATGTTAATTAAAAAATGTTGGAACCAATTTCATAATTATAGAAATGCTATTAAACCTAAAATAGGCTAAAATTGCAATTGTATGTATTTTGGCTTTTAAAAATACCAAATAAAATTGTAAAAATATACAAAAATCACCTTAACTATATTTTGGTGTAAGTATGAGAATGAAATAAACTATTCACCAAAGTTGATAGTTTTGGGAATAGTTACTGATTTTTGTATTGCTAAAATGGACAATAAATTGATTTTAAAAATCTTTAAAATTTATGTATAATACCAAAACATTTGGGCATGCTTATATATGCATATATATGTTATTTTTAAAGTATTTTGTATATGAAAAAAAAACGTAGGAAAAAATTGGATATCAACACTCCTAACAGTCCTACAGCCTCCCGAAGATAAGTACAGACGTCTCCGTACCGATCCGCGAGACTCTACTAGACTTGCTCATGACTCGTGAGACCCTAGGAACCTAGTGCTCTGATACCATGTTGTCACGACCCAAAACCCACTAAGGGTCATGATGGCGCCGGACACTACTGTCAGGCAAGCCAACCAAATACTTAATTAAATCCTTGTTTTAATACTCTTGAAATCTATGATTTTTCCTTCAAATTTACCATTTTAAAAAGATAATCGTCTTAAATATTAAATAATAAGCAATTGATGTAAAATACTTTATAACCATCCTAGAACCCGGTGTCACAAGTGCATGAGCTATTTCTAAGAAACAATACAATACAGAATACAATAGGACAGAAAGTAAATACAATATACTGGAAGGGACTATACTAGCTGCGGGCCGCCTCGAGTAATGCAACTCAGCTAGTCCCAGTATCATCCATGCTGCTACGCCCAGTAGGCCACTAGTAGTACAAGATTCTGTGCAACAAAAATGCACAGAAGTGTAGTATGAGTACATAAACAACGTGTACTCAGTAAGTATCCCGCCTAATCTCGAAGAAGTAGAGACCAGATGACAACTTCGACACTTACTAAAGGTCCAGTAATAATATTTTTAATGCGATGACTCACAGATCCATAAAGAACAACAGTAAAATTCAGATGAGTCACTAAACAAGTGAAAGTTCCTTTTCAATTAAAATCTCCGGATTCATAATCCATTAATTGACAATTATCTTAAGTCGGGGAAATCAGGTATTAGTATCAACAACAATCACAGCAAGCAATACAAGAATGCGCAACTCATGCCGAGGACGTACGGCCCGATCCAACAATATTTAAATTGTGCACTGCCAGAAGGTCGAATGACGCGAACCATAGATGCATCTATTGCCCCGCTCGCCAATCATACATGCAACACGGTCAAATATAAATAAACAATCACCCTGCTCGCGTACCATACATGCGACGCAGGTACACATAGAAATACATGCTCAATAGCAAATTAAGAATTTTTCGGGGAATGTTCATCCCATTAGGAGCCAATTCTCTTTTAATGATTTAAGGAATAAAGTTTAATTCTCTTAGAAATTTATTTACCAATTCGATAGGATTTCAGCAATTCATACCGTCAATAACATTACAAGTATTCCAAATACAGCATGATTTTGGGTCCTAGACTACCGGGACAAGAACATAATAGTAGCTACGCATGGACTCTCGCCACCTCACGCGTACGTAGCCCCCACAAATAGGAGCACATAACCAATTATTTCACCTACGGGGACAATTCCCTCTCACAAGATTAGGAAGGAGACTCACCTCGCTCAGAAGATCCATAACTGGCCTTCCACGCCCTTCCGAAAACTCAAATTGATGCACAACACTCCAAAACTAGCCAATAGTTATGCAAATCCATTAATATACGATAAACTACTCATATTAATCAAATTTATAACAATTCCTAAACCCAATCGGAAAGTTGAAAAAACGCCCTCGGGCCCACGCGCCCAGATTTCCAAAATTTTCGAAGAATATATAATTTCCTCTTAATTCCATACCCAAAATCGTGGTCAAATTCCAAGAACATGAATTTATAAGTCTTTCTACCAAAACCCCAAATTTCTAACAATTTACATGCCAAAATCTAGGCCAAGTCTCGACTTTAAAACAACACACTGCCTCCAGCACTGTCACGACCCCAGTTCGCCCTCTGTGAACTGCCGTGACGGCACCTAGTCTCTACGACAAGGTAAGCCTAAATCACAAAATAAAAACCAAATTGCGAAAGTAAAACAGTTTAAAGGCAGAACTTAAGGCATAAATAGTGTTTAAATGTGCCGCTCGGCATATACCATATATAAATCTCAAAACAATATCTAACCCAAGACCTGGAAACCCACGAATCACAAGCTAAGTCAAGAAATACTGCATAACTTTAACCCGGAATTTGTCTATCAGGAACAAAAAGTACAGAAGGGCTAAATTACTAAAAGTAGGAATGGAAAGGGACTCCTCGACCTGCGGATGCGGCAAGTGTACCTCGAAGTCTCTGAATAGTCACCTCCCTCAAGTATGATAGGACTGATAGGAAGTACCTGGATCTGCACATGAAAAACATGCGCAGAAGAGGCATGAGTACACCACAGCAGTACTCAGTAAGTGCCAAGCCTAACCTCGGTCGGGTAGTGACGAAGAAGGTCAGGGCCCTACTAAGGTTAAATAAAATATAAGGGTTAACAATGTGGAATAGAAATAGTATAAATAAGTGCAACAATAAGAAATAACATAGAATTGAAAGAACAACAACAACTAGAACAGAGACAACAAACCACAGAAAGAAATACAACTCAACACAGAGGTAACAACCGGGGCACCTTCCAGGATACCGTCCTGTAGTCCCAATTACAACTATCCAATGGATCTCCCGGGATACCCTCCCATAGTCCATCATATATATGTCCGATGGATCTCCCGGCATCCCGTCCCGTAGTCCAACTATTAATGCGCGGGGGATCTACCGGAATCCCGATCCGTAGTCCCAAAAATAAATACACAGTACCGGGGGAATCTACCGGGTGCATTCCCGTAGTTCCATATAACGGTGCAGGGGGATCTACCGGGAATTTAACCCATAGTCCCAAGTAAACAGACAGGGGGGGGGGGGGAGATCTACCGGGAATCTAACCCGTAGTCCCAAAGTAAATACACAGCAACAGCAAGAAAAATATTCAGAGAAGGGAAATTTCATATCAAGGCAACATATAATTCTATCCTAGCACGCTGCATATAGTTCAGGTAAACAGATTGAACAATTAAAACAATTAAATCACTTAGACATGCTTTCCTAAGCTAACGACAGGCTTAATGGTACAAGTAATATAAGCAGGAGAAGAAACGTACTAATAAGTGCTTAAAGAAAAACCGGCAATCCAACAATTTGCACAAGTACGCGCTCGTCACCTCACGTACAAGGCATTTCAATTACGAAATATATCAAACCTAAGGGGAAGGTCCCCCACACAAGGTTAGACAAGCCACTTACCTCGAACCGGCTCCAAAATCAACTTGAAACCACACTTTTGCCACGAGTATCCGACTTCAAATGGCCCAAATCTATTCAATTCAATTACATATCATAAATAACATCTCAAGCAACTGATTCTACTATTAAATTTAAAGCTAAGACGCGGATTTAGGTAAATGACCAACATGCCCCTGAGGCCAACGTCTCGGAATCAGATAAATTTTACATTTTCAGAACCCTCGCACTCTTACGAGTCTAACCATACAAAAATTTCCCAAATCGGACGTCAAACATCCACTCAAAACGCAATAGTTTGGTCTATGATGTTTTTCCCATTTTTCATTCAAAAATCCGAAATTAAGGATGAATTCGTGATTAGATTAGTGGGTTTTAAGCATAAGGGAGAAGATAATCGTTACCCAGCAGTTGCCCTCGAAAAACTTTCGAAATTTCTCCCAAATCCGAGCTCCCAAGCTTGTGTTTTGATAAAAATGGCAAACCCTCGGTTTTGAAATGTTTATAACTGCCCAGGCCCATTATGCATCGCGAACGCGGAAGTAAGGTCGCGTTCGCGAAGAAGAAAAATTGAAGCTTCCAAAAATCCCCTTCGCGATCGCGAGAAGCAGAACATGAACGCGAAGCCCCGGGCTCACTATAGCTACGCGAACGCGACAAGGGTAATGCGAACGTGATTGAGGAAAACGTGAAGCTTCGCGAACGAAGGACTAAACGCAAACGCGATGAGGAAAAACTGGTCCTCCTCCAGAATTACTCTACGCGAACGCTTGGAGGAGGACGCGAATGTGTAGAAGAAGAAGGTCAGAGCTACGTGAACGCGATAGGAGCGTCGCGAACGCGAAGAAGGAAATGGAACCTGCAATTGCTGTAGGATTTCTGCAACTTTTCAAAACTCCAAAATGCTCCGTTGAGCATCCGAAACACACCCGAGGCCCCCGGGACCTCAACCAAACCTATGGACATATCCCATAACATCATTCAAACTCGTACCAATCCTTAAACCACCTAAAACAACGCCGGAAACCCAAATTAATCAAGGATTTGAGCCTAAGAACTTAAAATTTCATCAAAATACACTTCCGATCAAAAACCTAACCAAAACACGTCCGAATGACCTGAAATTTTGCAGAAACATCCCAAATGACATGACGGATATACTGCAGCTTCCGGAATTCCATTCTGACCCTCGGATCAAAAACTCACTATCGGACCGGAAACTTCAAAAATTCAACTGCGGCATTTCAAGCCTTAATTAGCTACGGACCTCCAAAACACATTCCGAACACGCTCCTAACCCCAAAATCACCTAATGGAGCTAAAGGGACCATCGGATTTCCATTCCAAGGCCATCTTCACACTGTTCTAACTATGGACCATTTTCCAACACTTAAGCTCTCCTTTAGGGACTATGTGTCCCAAAACTCTCCGAAAACCCAACACCGAACATCCTGGCAAACCAAAATAGCAGAAATGGACTCAGGGGAAACAGTTAATAGGGGATTGGGGTGAAAATTCCAAAAACAACCGGCCGGGTCGTTATATCCTCCCACACTTAAACATTTGTTCGTCCTTGAACGAGCATGAAGTAGTGAAAAGATGAGGGTACTGGCTGCGCATATCCCGCTCGGTCTCCTAGGTCGCCTCCTCGACCGCCTGACCCCGCCACTGAACCTTCACGGATGAAATGTTCTTTGACCTCAACTTTCTAACCTGTTTGTCCAATATAGCCACTGGCTCCTCAACATAAGATAGATCATTGTCCAACTTGACTGAACTGAAATCCAACACGTGCGACGGGTCCCCGTGATACCTCTGGAGCATCGAAACATGAAATACCGGATGAACCCCGGCCAAACTGGGAGGTGAGGCAAGCTCATAAGCAACCTCCCCAACTCGCCTCAAAATCTCAAATGGGCCAATAAACCTTGGACTCAACTTCCCTTTCTTTCCAAACCTCATGACGCCCTTCATAGGCTAAACCCGAAGCAGAACCCGCTCTCTGACCATATATGAAACATCACGAACCTTCCAGTCCACGTAACTCTTCTGTTTGGACTCGGCTGTACGGAGTCTATCCTGAATCACCTTAACCTTCTCCAATGCATCCTGAACCAACTCTGTGCCCAATAATCGGGCCACACCCGGCTCAAACCAACCCACCGGAGATCTACATTGCCTATCATATAAGGCCTCGTACGGTGCCATCTAAATGCTAGCTGTTGTTGTAGGCAAACTCCGCCAATGGCAAGAACTGATCCCAAGAACCTCCAAACTCAATCACGCACGCATGGAGCATATCCTCAAGAATCTGAATAGTGCGCTCGGACTGTCCGCCCGTCTGGGGGTGAAATGCCATGCTCAACTCCACCCGAGTACCTAACTCCTGCTGTACGGCTCTCTAGAACCGCGATGTGAACTGAGTACTTCTGTCTGAAATAATGGAAAACTGGAATACCATGCAGACGGACAATCTCCCGGATATAGATCTCTGCCAACCGCTCCGAGGCCAACCCATGAGGCATCACAATAGACTGTATAAGACCCCGAACCAGTAAGCAATATCAAAACTGGGGCTGTAGTCAAAGCTGTCTTGAGCTTTTGAAAGCTCACCTTGCGCTCCTCTGTCCACTGAGATGGAGCACCCTTCTGGGTCAATCTAGTCATAGGGGCCGCAATCGAGGAAAACCCCTCCACCAAACGACGGTAGTAGCCCGCCAAGCCAAGGAAACTACGAATCTCTATAGCAGAGGACAGCCTGGGCCAACTCTGAACGGCCTCTACTTTCTTCGGATCCACCAGAATACCCTCACTCGGCACTATGTGGCCTAAGAATGCCACAGAATCCAACCAAAACTCACATTTGAGAACTTGCATGTAACTTCTTCTCTCTCAATTCCTAAAGCACTGTCCTCAAGTGCTGCTCATGATCTTCCCGACTCTGGGGGTATACAAGAATGTCATTTATAAAAACAATAACAAACGAGTCGAGATATGCCCTGAACACACAGTGCATCAAATGCATAAAAGATGTTGGGGCATTGGTCAGCTCAAATGACATAACAAGCAACTCGTAATGACCAAACCGAGTCCTGGAGGCAGTCTTCGGGACATCTGGCTCCCGAATCTTCAACTGATGGTAACCGGAGCGCAAATAAATCTTAGAAAACACCTGTGCGCCTTGGAGATGGTCAAACACATCATCAAAACGAGGCAAAGGGTAGCGGTTCTTCACTGTAACCTTGTTCAACTGGCGATAATCGATACACATACGCATAGAACCATCCTTTTTCTTCACAAACAAGACAGGAGCAGCCCACGGTGGAACACTGGGTCGAATTAAGCCCTTATTAAGCAATTCTTGTAACTGATCCTTCAATTCCTTCAACTCAGGAGGAGCCATACGATACGGAGGAATAGAAATAGGCTGAGTGCCCGACAATAAATCAATGCCAAAATCAATGTCCCTATCAGGCGGCATGCCTGGAAGATCAACTGGAAACACATCGGGATAATCCGGAACCACTGGGACTGAATCAACAGAAGAGGTATCAGCACTCACATCTCTCGAATATGCTAAATACGCGGCACACCCCTTTTTAGCCATACACTGAGATTTGAGGAAAGAGATAACTCTACTGGGAGTGTGACCTAAAGTACCACTCCACTCAACATGCGGTTCACCTAGCATAGCCAGCATCACGGTCTTGGCGTGACAATCAAGAATAACATAATGGGGCGACAACCAGTCCATGCCCAAGATACTATTAAAATCAACCATGCTGAGTAACAATAAATCCGCTCTGGTCTCAAAACCACGAATAGTAACCAAACATGACCGATAAACGCGGTCCACAACAAGAGATTCTCCCACAGGAGTAGAAACATAAACAGGAAAACTCAAGGGAATTCCGAGGTACACCCAAATGCGGAGCAAAATAAGAAGACACATAAGAATAAGCGGAGCCTAGAACGAATAGAATCGGTACACCTATATTACAAACCATGACAATACCTGTGATGACAGAATCGGAGGTAACAGCCTCGGTACGGGTAGGTGGGGTAGCAACTGGGGCTGTAACCATGGCCTGAGAACACTGCGGGGCACGCTGTGGCTGAGGAGCCTGCGAAGGTGCACCCCTCCTGAGTCTGGGGCAATATCTCACCATATGGCGTGTGTCACAACACTCAAAAAAAGCTCTGGGGGGGACGTGGCGGCTGTGACTGGCTCGGACTAGGTCTACTGGACTGACCGCTGGAAGCACCCCGTGTAGGAGGCGCACTAGAGACTAGAGGTTCGTAATAAGGCTCCTGAGGCCTAGGTGGAGCTGGAATACCACTGGCTACTGGAAGAGCTGAATGAATGGGACGACCCATATCACCCCTACCATGACGACCTACAGCTGGGGAACGGGCACCAGAATAATGGCCCGACTCTCGAGACCTCCTGGCCTCCCGCTCCTCTCTGTCCCTAGCATGCATATCCTCAATCCTCCTAGCAATGCTCACCACCTGCCGATAATGACTATCAATCTCCAACTCGTGAGCCATGCTAGACCTGATGCTAGGAATAAGCCCCTCAATAAACCGACGAACCCTCTCGCGAACAGTAGAAACCGAGGCTGGTGCATGTCTAGCCAAGCTGGTGAAACGGACAGCATACTCTGAGACATTCATAGTACCCTGGTGCAAATGCTCAAACTCTGCGCGCCATGCGTCCCTGAGGCTCTGAGGAAGATACTCTCTCAGGAACATATCTGAAAACTGAGTCCAAGTTAGGGAAGCTGCCTCATCCGGACTGTCTAACTTGTAAGCACGCCACCACTGATAGGCGGCTCCTCGAAGCTGGAAAGTAGTGAAGGAAACCCCGCTCGATCCTGATATGCCCATAGTGCGGAGAATACGGTAGCAATCCTCCAAAAATCCCAAGGCATCCTCTGATGCTAACCCACTGAATACAGGAGGATCATATTTCTTGAACCTCTATAGTCTCCGCTGCTCATCCTCTGAAGCCGCTGCCCTGTCCTCGGGCTGAACTGGCACTGCAGGTGTTGATACCCAATTTTTTCCTATGTATTTTATATACTCAAAATAGCATGTACATGCATATATAAGCATGCCCAAGAGTTTTTGGTATTTTTCCCTTATTTTTAAAGATTTTAAAATCAATTTGTTGTCTATTTTAATAATATAAAATTCAATAATTATTTCCAGACTATCATTTTTGGGGAACAACTTATTTTTATTCTCATATTTACACCAAGATATAATTAAGGTGATTTTGGCATATTTTTATAAAATGTATTTGGCATTTTTAAAGCTAAATTGCTATAATTGCGATTATAGCGTATTTTCCGTTCAATAGTATTTTACAATTACAAAATTGCTCCCAGTATTTTTTAATTAGCATTTATATATTATTAATCAATTTAGTGCTTTTAATTGGTTTTGAAAATTATTTTAACTATTTTTATAAGAAAAGGGAAAATTGGCTATTTAACGTATAGCCCATTTACATTTCAATTATAGCCACATTACAGCCCCAATTTAAACCCAAATTTTAATGGCCCAATACCCTATCTGAACCAACCCAGCCCAATCCCTGGTTGACCCGGTCCACTCCTATTTTAATCTGAGCCGTTGATCAAATGAGATCAACGGCCCAAATTAAGTTACCTTAATTAAACCCTCACGTACCCCTTTGCCCAACTCATTCTTTCACGACTCACTCTCTCTCTATCTCTCGATCTCTCTCTGTGACTCTCTAGAAGTCTCTTTGACTTCTTCCCCTCCGATGAGTTCTGTCTATCTTCGTCGGTTGGTTTCTCAACGGAAACCTTGGTTCTTCATCATCTCTTGGTCATCTACATACCTCTCACCGGTCCAGTGATACCCTGGGGTCCTCAGGCGAGCTCCGAACGGTTCTCTTGCCTCCTATTGTCCCATTCCACTTTTCGTCCTCCCCGGCCACCAGAGTGATGGTCTATAACCTGTTCCGGCTTAAGCCGATGCCATCTCTGAGGTTCTTCCTCTTCTCTGGGTTCCACGAAACCCTAACCCTATGTTCTTCAATGTATTTTAGATCTACTCTGGATCTACAGTATTACGAAGTTTTTCTACGTTTCTTTTCTCTGAAAAAAAGCCTCATCTTTAAACGATCGTTCAATTTCAAAATTAGGGTTTCTTAACCCCTTTTCAAAAAATGCTTTTACTTCTAGTCTAGTGATTTCTACTGTATTTTGAACGATCCTCTTATGTTGCATTGCTATCTGAGTTACTAAACTAGAAAGCCCTAATTCTTTCTAGCCCGTTTTGACTATGTGTGTTTGTTTCTTGTGAAGCTGTTCATGTATTCTCTGTGATTCTCATTGTTAGGAGTCTTAATCCTCTACTGTTCTATGACCCCCTGTTTAGGGCTTCTCTGATTTAAGTGCTATTTGATGGCTATTTGGTTTGACTACTTGTTTACCTAAAGACTCCATCGATTCTATGCATCTTTCCGCAAAACTGTGACATTTTCATTGAATATATGCTTTTGTGTGTTTCTCCTGTAATTATGTATTGCTTCCTTATTTGTGAGATGCTTTCCCTAGTTAGCACTGATTTCTCGAGATTTTTAGTCTCATCCGTGGTACTCTGATTGATTTTTCAGAACTAGATTGAATTCTACCTTATTTATGTGCAATATATATCTTCCTTGTTTAAAACATTTTGTATTTGGCCTTTAATATATGCCACATGAAGTTACTGCTCCAATTAGGTTAAAATCAGTCTATGAGTTGATTCCTTTTCCTTATTTAGCTATGGTTGTACCGTTTGAACTTGATTCCCTAATTAGAGGAGTCTATGTCTTTAATTGATGCTGATTGATTATTGTTTCCATAATTATGTAACAACTAGTACTCCTTACCTTATTTTTCTTACTCGTTTTCAGCATTATAAATACTCTACTCTCTTTTGCATAACACACGAAATATCACTAAGCCATACACAAACACATACACATAGAGCATACTGATATTATTCTGAGTTCTCTCTTACTCTCATACATATTCTCTTTGCTTCTCGTACTAGTTACTGATCACTCAGTCGGCTGAAAGCCAAGATTGAGTAATTATTGTTGCACTCTTGCATCTGCATACTATTGTCCTGCTTCTCTCTTTCTTGTTCTGCATACTATTGCCCTGTTGCTCTACCTCTCTGCGCCTTGCTGTTCTATTCTCACTCTTGACAGGTATGTTTCTAGTTTAAGTTTATAGTATCCCAAAGCAACATGTTTCAGTTCATGTTAAGATTCTTGTTTCTTTTATGCTTCTACTTATGGTTCTGTTGTTCTCATTGCGATTAGCATGCCTCTGTGTAAGTTCATTGATGTGACTATCTTTCCTTTACTTCAGCATGCCTACTGCTTCCCTTATTTGTTTAATGCATGTTCTTCCCTACCCCTAACCCCAGTACATTATCAGCATGTAATCCTGAACCTTTTAGGATGAAATATGTTGTGACTGTTTAAGTTCTTAAATGCTTTTCTCTGATGTCTATGTATGTGCAATTGTGCTCTTACATGTGAACTACTTGTCCCCATGTCCCCTGTGCCCTGTTTGTGTTTGCTTCCCTGAACTATGTATGATATTCCAGTCTGAGATTGTCTCACCTTCTTACAAAAACTGTCACACTCTTCTATTGTTTTCTTAAACTGATTCTATATGGATCATTTTTAAACTGTTTTCCTTTCTCAACTCAATTTCTTTAAAAATAAACTATATCACACACTCTCACTACTCTTAGAGATTAGGTTCTACCCCCTTCGTGTAAGCATTACTTTGGGTACCTCTGAGTACCCACTGAACTTTGACGCACAAGGCTGGTAATTCCACACTGCACTTGTTCAACATTTTTTTGGTAAATGTTTGGGTGCCGGTATTGGCCAGGGACCCAATGGGGCCCTAGGGAGCTTTGCCGCACCCAGACCATGGCTGTGAAACTCGAAAGAAGTGAGGTTGGAAGATTGGGCCTGGTTGAAGGCTCCCTATAGAATAACTTCTTATTTTTCTTTATTACTGTAATTCAGCTATCATAGTTTGTAATAACTCGTATATAACTGATTGGGGTTATAGTGAAATTGGGAGAGGTTATGCATGCTTAGTTTAAAGTAATGGGTAGAAAACATGCTTATAGGACTTTACTTAATTATTTGTGCAATAGATATCCTGTATAGGACATGCATCTCATATACTAGCAATCTTGTTTTTAGGATCATATTTCAGCAAGTTATCATACTCATTTCGTAATCATGGTCCGTTAATAACCAACAAGTAATTGTCATAAAACTAATGTTGCATTCTCACTAGCATTTAGAGACCATGTTTTAGGACTATTGTGTGCATTAGACACCATGTCACTTAGGGTTTTATTCTGCCCGAGTTGCAATTAGCTGAACGCCTCACCAATATGGTTAAAACCGTTAATACAACTTTGGTTAACTGTGTCCTTTTAAAACTGGGATTACTATGCATGTTCACCCCTTTAGGGTAATTAGGCAACCTATACGTCGCTTAGGCAAGCGTTAAGCCCAAATAAGAATCGATTAACCATGTTCTTATCAGTTTAAGACTAATCAGTTTTTTGTTTAATTTAAGTTCTTCCGCTCTCATTCCTGTTGTGACTCTCTGGAAGTCACTCTTTTACTGAAAATCCATCTCTATCTGGAAACAAGTCTTTTGAAATCACGTATCTACTCTCACTGATTTTCTGATTCTTGCTCTATTAGTTTTCAAACTGCTGGGCTACCTTTTCTGCCCAAAATCGTGTTGCTTTGATTTAAACTACTGTATTTTCAAGTCTTTACCTTTTCAAACCAGGCTTTAACAGTTCCCTTAGCGTTTTTACTTGCCCCGACTGCTGTCACTCATTCCTTTTCTTTAAAAATCTCTACCTTTGAGACCTTAAGTGTGTTTGAGACGTGCTGATTACATGTTTATTTGTGGAGGGATTTGTGAACCCTTTTGTTTGCCTTTGTATGTTCCCTTTATGTGTAGTCCTACTTGTTATGCGTGTCGCCTAGCATTTTTTCCTTTAAACCTAAGGGTTCAGCCTAGTCCTTACCCAGTAGGAATAGTAGTCCTTAACACCCTCTAGGACTTACAGGATGGGACGGGTAATGGCACGCAATAAGCTTTCCTGACCCAATCACGCGTTTAAATAACCTTTACGGGGTGGGAAGGGTAGAATATGGAGATGATGACCGATGCGCTAATATCATGTGCAACCCCTCTTTTGCGGAATGATTGCTGGGTATTGCATTGAAGTGATCCATATTAATCACAAACCTATGACCCCTTTTCCTTTGTTTGTCTTTGATTGCTTTCTTTAGAATTGTTTAAGCCTCTCAAAATTCTGCTCGCTTTCTACTTGTTTTCACAAGTTTCAACCTAATTGCAATGTTGTATGCAAGTTCTTATTTGATCCTTGATTGTTTACTTGTAAAGTCACAACATAGCATGGCCGGGAACCACATTAGTGGATCTTGAGAGGTGCCTAACACCTTCCCCTCGAGATAATTTCTAGCCTTTACCCGAACTCTGGTTTTCCAATTCAAAACCCTTAGTGTCCTAATGCACTTAATAATTAGGTGGCGACTCTTCAATTCCAAAACCCAATTCCCAAACGGGAATAGAGTTGTCTTCCCAAATGTCATAAACCCGATCTCGCTTTAGAGAAAAAGGGGGCGTCGACAGCATGGCGACTCTGCTGGGGATTTCTTTAGGCTTCTACCACTGCATGTTATATGTGGCTTTACTGTTTTCTTTATCGCTTTGTTTAATGCCTTTATTCGAAACTGACTTGTCTTTTTGTTTCTTTTTTTTTCTTTGACGCTTTCATTTACTGTTTTCCTTCAATACCGTTGTAATATTGAGCAATTATTATAATCATTATGAATGTGAAAATACGTGGCTCATTCTTGTAATTGCATCTTCAACATCGTATTCCACTCGTGCCAAATTAATACCATTGCAACGCTTGATGAGTTGTTGCGCTCTTCCGATATTATTACCCCCTAAATTTGGCAAAGGCATATTTGCGGTAAAACTAGTCGATCGGCGGTGCCGTCGACGGTTACGTGCCTTTCCCTCTTGAGTTGTCCGCTCAAGGGTACCGGTCTAGCACCCCATAGAAACCTTATTCTATTTAACTGTACATGCATCACTGTCAAACCTAGTCGAGTCAGTTATGTTGTCCACATAATGACTCTTTAAGATAGCCTTATCCAAAGTCCACTGGGTTCCCCTTGGACCCAAACGGACACAACCATATTCTGTGCATTTAATTGGAGAACTAAATGCTGTTTATGCTAATTATTGGTTTAAATAGTCGAGTCCGGTGGGGGGTATGGTCTTAACCCTTTTGTTTTGCAGAAAATTGAGAACAAGGTCCCCGACTTCGGTATGGTCAGTATACCCTCACTCTTGCTGACCTGGTGGAGGAATCTCCCATCAAGTGACCAAATCAATGAATGTAAAGAGAGGGTCCCCAAGGCTAGTAAGAAGCTGGAATATGTGGAATATAGTCTGCTGGAATTGGAAAGAAAAGTAAGGAAAAGAGTCACCGACTGCCAAAACGCCGAGGGAATGAAGAAGGACATTTGGCTAGGGCATATCTGCTGCTGGGATTGCGTGAGCTGGTGGCACTGTTCGATGGAGCCAAAGATGCCGAGTCTGGGGAAGGTCCTTCTGGGACAAAATAGTTAGGAGTTTCTTTTCTTTTTCGCTTTGAAATGTAATAAGGCCAATGGCCATTAGTGGTATTTTACTTTATGCAATTTTTGTGTCGTTTTGGGATTCGTCTTATTTTTTATCAATAAAATGAGGCATTTGGCATTATAAGTTCTCCAAATCAACTTGTCACTAGGCCTACCTCGGGCACAACGAGGCACCCAATCTAGGACACGATTTATATTCTTGTACTATGTGTTTAATATTGCAATATTATTCTCAGAATCCATACTAACTTGCTACCTTTTTTGTTTTTACTTTTATTTTTTTTCCCATCGCCAAAAGGTTAGTTCATGCATTCTGGCATCGTCATCCTACTCCACAAGATCTATGGGCCCTCCACCTCCTCCTCCTCCATGTCCTATCAAAACCAAGAACAAAGCAAAAATGGAGAACGTGAACAACATCAGAAATGACGACTCAGCTGAAAGGGTAGAGGTTCCTCAGTGTGTTCAGGTATCCAAAGAAAGTGCCGCTCAGCTCGAACAAAAGTTACTGAAATTTCAAGAAGAACTAGACCAAGTTCGGAACATGGCAAGTCTGTCATTCTCCCTCACGACTCCAGACATCAACTTTCCCAAAGCTCAACACCCCATACCTCCACAGGACATCCCGAAGCCGCAGAATAACCCGCTACTCATCAAAATTGCAACACATGTCACAACAACGCTCCACTCCTCATCCTTGAACCATCAAGTGATCATCCCCACCACATTCCCATCTATGTGGAAACCATGCCACAATACACTCAAACCATTACAAACACACCAGAATCCGAGGACAAAGACTCTCTCATCAAGAACCTGGTAGCCAAGCTCAAGAAATTGACTAGCCGAGTCCAGGGCGTTGAAGGAAGAAAAGGCATTGAAGGGCTGAATTATGAGGATCTTTGCATTTAGCCAGACGTTGAACTCCCGGAGGGGTACAAACCTCCCAAGTTCGAAATGTTTGACGGCTCGGGGGATCCAAGAGCCCATCTGAGGACATATTGTGATAAACAGGTCGGCGTAGGAAAGATGAGAAGATCCGCATGAAACCCTTCATGAGAAGTTTGAAGGGCGATGCGCTATCTTGGTACATTAGCCAAGATTCCAAGAAGTGGACGAGCTGGGTTGGAATGGCGTCCGATTTCATGGACAGGTTCAGGTTTAATACAGAAAATGCACCATATATCTTCTACATCCAGAATCTGAAAAAGAAACCCACTGAGACATTCCGCGAGTAGGTCGGCCTTAGAGGAAGAACAAATGAACCGATTTTTCGTCCGAGCTCAAGATCCGCAGTATTATGAGAGGTTAATATTGATAGAGGGCCAGAAATTCTCCGATATCATCAAGCTAGGAGAAAGGATTTAGGAAGGCATTAAGAGCGGTATGGTCACTAATTTCGAGGCACTGCAAGCCACCAACAAAGCCCTACAATCTGGTGGCACATCCAAGAAAAAGGACATGAGTGCCGTGATGGTCGCACAAAGAACCAAGTCTCCAGTAAAATACCAAGCCTACCCAGTACCCCCTCTCATATACCAGCCTATTCCCAATTACCAAGCACCTCCGCCCTCTTACCAATTTCCATCACATGCTTACCACTCATCTCCTACCTCACCAAAATATTCGCAACCTGCACCCGTCTACCCAGCCTATAATGCTCACTACCAATAACCTCCTGCCCGCCAAAACTTCCCCAAGCCACGCCCTAACTTCGACCGTAGACCTCCCAAGCAATACACCACCATTGCCGAGCCAATCGACAAATTATATGAAAGACTCAAAGAAGCTGGTTACATCACCCCAATCCCTGCCATAACTCCAGAAAATCCTTCCCAATGGGTCAATCTAAATAAAACCTATGCGTACCATTCCGGTACGAAAGGGCATACCATTGATGAGTGCCGATCTTTGAAAGACAAAATCCAAGCTCTAATTGACAACAAAATCATCGTGTCCAAAGAACCTGCTCCTAATGTTCGAAACAATCCTTTGCCTGATCATAAGGGTGGTGGTGTGCACATGATCGAGGTAGAAGATGATTGGGACCCCAAGGGGTCGATTGGATTAATTGCCGAAAGTGACGAGCCCAAGAAACCAACCGTCACATTGAATCCAATTGTAGTCCAGATCCAGCCCTCTAGGGATGCTGAAGTAAACATGTCTGTGCCTCTCGAGTTTGAAACACCGTCATCCAAAAGGACCGTAGAGCCGATTGAGGTGGAGTTTGGGTCTCCAAAGGTACCATTTGAAGTTGTTGTGTTGCCACCCAAAACGAGAGTGCCCATTCCTGTAGCGATGTCAGCAGTAACGCCATTCCAGACACAGGTCATTCCTTGGGATTACACCGCCGAGGGAAGAAGGAAGAGAAAAACTAAGTCTGGAGAAGCAATCGCAACACAGGGTATGACCAGGACTGGCAGATTTTATACTCCGGAGCACTTAGTTGAATCAAGCAGGCCTCTAGACGGCCTATTGAAACTGGACCTGATGATCTCTGGCGGAAGATACAGGTGAAAGAATACTCAGTTGTTGATCAATTAAATAAAACACCGGCGCAGATCTCCGTTCTAGCTCTGCTGTAGAGCTCCAAGGCACACAAGAACGCCCTAATTAAGATACTGAGCGAGGCATATGTACCCAGCAATATAACTGGAGGAGAGATGGAAAATATGGTTGGGCAGATATTGGAGAGTCATAAGATCACTTTCCACGAGGATGAGTTGCCCCCTGAAGGTTTAGGACACAACAAAGCGTTGCACATCACTGTGTAATGTGAAGACTATTTCATCACCAGGACTTTGATTGACGGAGGATCCAGCCACAACATTTGTCCTTTGGTGACCCTCAGAACATTGGGGAAGAGTCTACATGAAATCAAGGATGGGGCTATCAACGTCAAAGCTTTCGATGGTTCCCAAAGGTCCACTATTAGGGAGATCAGTTTATGTCTACAAATGGGGCTAACTTGTCGATGTTGATTTTCATGTAATAGACATCCCAGCATCCTAAAACTTACTGCTGGGATGACATGGATCCACTCCGCCGGAGCTGTAGCATCAACCCTACATGAGGCAGTGAAGTTCGAGTGGAATCACCAAGAGGTGATTGTTCATGGTGACGGGAGTAACCCCATATACAATCGCCAAACCATCCCAGCGATCGAAGGAAGAAGGAAGCTGGGAGGAGAAACTTACCACCTCATTGAGCGAGTCAACGCCGTGGATAAAGACAAATGGTGGGATAACAAGATAGAAAGTATACTGAATTGGAGCGGGTATGAACCTGGCAAAGGGCTCGGCAAGAATCTCCAGGGAATCACCAAGCCTATCAAACTGAAGAAGCATGGCACCACTTTCGAGTTAGGGTATGGATATACTTGGCAGGAATTGTCGCCACCATGGCGCGGCCCTTACTATCACCTGGAGCACCCAATACCCCGCCTAGAACAGACTTTCCAGCCGGCCGACATCATATATGGGTCAGAGGAAGCTGAAGCATTAGCAATAATGAAGAACCTATTCTTGGAAGATGACAATATAGACTGTCACATCATTCTCGAGGAGGAAGGGGAGGAAGGCCCTTCCATACAGGCAGTGAACCGAGGAGAGCGCCTCAACAATTAGTCCATCAGAACCACCAAGGCCCGGAGAGCTTCGGGGTAGCAAGGCTGAACAAAGCACTATGCATTATCTTTTACTTTTTCATTAGTTGATTTCCCTTCAGTATTATCTTTAAATTTTTTAAAAGAGCTCCGATGTTCAAAAATTTTTTTTGGCATTTATCGAATCATTTTAGTTTTTATATAAATCTCACTCTTATTATTTCTTTTTCTCTGCCATTTACTTTACTTTACACATCATTACTATTACTTATCTTGATGAATCGAGGAATGTGACATGCAGCGAGATAACGCAACAAATGGACATAGACTCAGAAGAGGATGAGATACCAGAAGAGGTCGTTAAAGAGATTGAGGATTTTGAGAACAGACCTAAGTCTAACTTGGACGAAACTGAGGTTATCAACTTGTGGAACACAGAGAATGTCAAGGAAACGCGAATCAGTGTTCACTTGTCACCATCAGGAAAGGAAGAGTACGCGGAGTTCTTAAAAGAATATGAGGGCATATTTGCCTGGTCATACGATGATATGACCGGTCTCAGTATATCTATCGTAGCTCACAAACTGCCAACGGATCCGACGTGTCCACCGGTAAAACAGAAACTCAGAAAGTTTAAACCAGACATGAGTTTCAAAATCAAAGAAGAAGTTACCAAACAAGTAAAAGCCAAGGTTCTCAGGGTAGTGGAGTATCCAACATGGTTAGCCAACATTGTGCCAGTGCCGAAGAAGGACAGGAAGGTCAGAGTCTGTGTCGACTACCGGGACCTCAACCGGGCCAGTCCGAAAGACGACTTCCCCTTGCCGAACATACACATCCTGATTGACAACTGCGCCGAGCACGAGTTGCAGTCATCTGTCGATTGTTTTGCTGGGTAGCATCAGATATGGATGGACGAAGAAGACGTGGAGAAAACGGCTTTCATTATGCCGTGGGGGATGTATTGATACAAGATGATGCCGTTTGGATTAAAGAATGCTTGGGCCACCTACATGAGGACCATGACTACTATTTTCCATGACATGATACACAAAGAGATCGAGGTGTATGTAGACGATGTCATCATCAAATCCAAGAAAGCCACTAACCATATGGAAGATCTGAGGAAGTTCTTTAACAGATTGAGAAGGTACAACCTGAAACTGAATCCCGCCAAATGTGCATTCGGGGTTCCAGCCGGAAAATTGCTTGGGTTCATCGTAAGTCAACGGAGGAATCCTGTACAGGAGGACTCCCGATTTGAGATTACTAAGGTATGTCGAGGCAAAGGAAGCATCCAGGTTGTTGGAGGAGGTTCATGCAGGGACCTGTGGCCGCACATGAATGGTTTCGTCTTAGCCAAAAAAATACTCCGAGCTGGTTATTTCTGGATGACTATGGAACTAGACTGCATCCAGTATGTTCGGAAATGCCATCGTTGCCAGATCCATGCAGACATGATAAAGGTACCCCCTAACGAGCTCAATGCAACTAGCTGACCATGGCCGTTCGCCGCTTGGGGAATGGATGTCATCGGACCCATCGAGCCTACCGCATCAAACGGGCACAGGTTCATTCTAGTGGCAATTGATTACTTCACCAAATGGGTTGAAGCAGCATCATATAAGGCGGTAACCAAGAAGGTTGTGGCAGACTTTGTTCGCGACCGTATCATTTGCCGGTTCGGCGTCCCAGAGTCAATCATCACTGACAATGGTTCCAACCTCAACAGTGATCTAATGAAACCAATGTGTGAGACATTTAAGATTAAGCACAAGAATTCTACAGCCTACAGACCCCAGATGAATGGAGCTGTAGAAGCAGCGAATAAGAACATTAAGAAGATACTGAGGAAAATGATAGAAAAACACAAGCAGTGGCATGAGAAGCTATCATTTGCTCTATTGGGATACCGTACCAGTCCGCACATCAACCGGGGCAACTCCTTATATGCTAGTTTACGGTACCGAGGCAGTCATGCCAGCCGAAGTAGAGACTCCCTCCCTGAGAATTATGCGGGAAGCAGAACTTGAAGATGCAGAAAGGGTAAAGAGTCTCTACGAGTAGCTAGCCCTTATAGACGGGAAAATACTGAATGCAGTTTGCCATGGTCAGCTTTATCAGAACAGAATGACCAGAGCTTTCAACAAGAGAGTCAAGCCAAGACGATTCGAGCCAGGGCAGTTAGTACTGAAGAAGATTTTTCTGCACCAAGACGAAGCCAAAGGAAAGTTTTCTCCCAACTGGCAAGGTCCGTACATGGTTCACCGGGTTGTAACTGGGGGAGCCCTCATACTCGCAAAACTGGATGGAGAAGTCTGGCCAAAGCCGATCAATTCAGATGCAGTAAAGCGATACTATGTGTAACCATTATGATTCCTTTATGATGTAATTTGAACTACGCCTAACCTGATTGCCGTTTAAGAGGGGATACGTAGGCAGCCTTATGGGTTCGGTCACAATTCAATAAAATTTTCATTTCCCCCCGATACTGGAAACTGGGGCAGAATTTTGAGGAACACCCTTAAAATTCCGAAGTTGATCTTCGCCAATCATCACCGAAGCCGTCAGAAGCACCAGCCCAGTAAACTGGGGCAGAATTTTGAGGAGGACCCTCAAAATTCCGGAGCAAAAGAGGTTACAATATCTTGGACCGTGTCGCAGTCATCGGTTCATCTAAAACCATTTTACCTATTATGTACTTACATCATATTTTTATTATTTTTCTAAGTCATGCATGGCTACTATCAAATTTGCTTTGTTTAGCGACGCTACCCCAATGAAAGCAAGAGCCGAGTAGGAAAAGAGAGGTCTACGGGAAGACGAACTAACCTTCCCCTTTACAAAACTCACGATTTCTCTTTGGATGCAGTCACCCCAGACATAAAGTCATCAGATATGATTACAAATTAATATTTTTCAGGAATTCGACTCTCAAAATCATCGCCCACTTACAAGTGCTATCCACGCACGACATTCTCAGCAGCCACAATGACGATCAACAACCGACAATCATCCATCAGCTAAGAGATTTCGTTACTCCTCACCTTTATTTATTGCATTGCATAAGGCTACCTTTTCTGCCTTCCGAGACTAAGCACTGTCTCCATCTGAATTTTTCGCATTGCATAAGGCTACCTGATTAAATTAAACAAAAAGCTGATTAGTCGAGATATTTAGTCTCATCCGTGGTACTCTGATTGATTTTTCAGAACTAGATTGAATTCTACCTTATTTATGTGCAATATATATCTTCCTTGTTTAAAACATTTTTGTTTAATTTAAGTTCTGCCGCTCTCATTCCTGTTGTGACTCTCTGGAGGTCACTCTTTTACTAAAAATCCATCTCTATCTGGAAACAAGTCTTTTGAAATCACGTATCTACTCTCACTGATTTTCTGATTCTTGCTCTATTAAGTTTTCAAACTGCTGGGCTACCTTTTCTGCCCAGAATCGTGTTGCTTTGATTTAAACTACTGTATTTTCAAGTCTTTACCTTTTCAAACCAGGCTTTAACAGTTCCCTTAGCTTTTTTACTTACCCCGACTGCTGTCACTCATTCCTTTTCTTTAAAAATCTCTAGCTTTGAGACCTTAAGTGTGTTTACATGTTTATTTGTGGAGGGATTTGTGAACCCTTTTATTTGCCTTTGTATGTTCCCTTTATGTGTAGTCCTACTTGTTATGCGTGTCGCCTAACATTTTTTCCTTTAAACCTTAGGGTCCAGCCTAGTCCTTACCCTGTAAGAATAGTATTCCTAAACACCCTCTAGGACTTATAGGATGGGACGGGTGATGGCACGCAATAAGCTTTCGTGATCCAATCACGCATTTAAATAACCTTTACGGGGTGGGAAGGGTAGAATATGGAGATGATGACCGATGCGCTAATATCACGTGCAACCCCTCTTTTTCGGAGTGATTGCTGGGTATTGCATTGAAGTGATCCATATTAATCACAAACCTAGGACCCCTTTTCCTTTGTTTGTGTTTGATTGCTTTCTTTAGAATTGTTTAAGCCTCTCAAAATTCTGCTCTCTTTCTACTTTCTTTCACTAGTTTCAACCTAATTGCAATGTTGTATGCAAGTTCTTATTTGATCCTTGATTGTTTACTTGTAAAGTCACAACATAGCATGGCCGGGAACCACACTAGTGGATCTTGAGGGGTGCCTAACACCTTCCCCTCGAGATAATTTCTAGCCCTTACCCGAACTCTGGTTTTCCAATTCAAAACCCTTAGTGTCCTAATGCACTAAATCATTAGGTGGCGACTCTTCAATTCCAAAACCCAATTCCCAAACGGGAATAGAGTTGTCCTCCCAAATGTCGTAAACCCGATCTCGCATTAGAGAAAAGGGGGGCGTCGATAGCAGGCGGTGCAGGAATAACCCTTGGGACCCGATCAACATGCACTCGCTTCTCAAGAGTGCGGGCGGTGGGAGTCTGCGCTCCTCCCCCGTCCTGGGATGTGGCTGCAGCAAGGGGAAGCAACCCTGCCTGAGCCTAAGTGGTGTACATGCTCATAAACTATGCCAAAGTCTCCTGGAGTGCTGGAGTAGTAGTGGCAGAAGTATCCGGTGTCTGGTCTCCGACTGGTACTGCTGGTGGTACCTCGGCGGCAGCTCGCGCGGGTGCTCTGGCTGCACCACGAGCGAGTCCTCGGCCTCTACCCCGGCCCCGGCCTCTGACGGTTGTAGTAGGGGGTGCGGGTGCCTGGCCATCTCGAGTAGCACGTGTCCTCACCATCTGTGAGAGAATAGAAGGCAGAAGTTTAGTATTGTGATGTCAAAAATCTCGCACGACGGGGAAGTCAAATGAAGTGGAATTGTCCTAACAGTTAGATAGCCTCTCGTAGATAAGCAAAGACGTCTCCGTACCGATCAACGAGACTCTAATAAACCGGCTTGTGATCGCTGACTCCTATGAACCTAGGGCTCTGATACCAACTTTTCACGACCCCAGTTCGCCCTCCGTGAACTGCCATGACGGCACCTAGTCTCTACGACTAGGTAAGCCTAAATCACAAAATAAAAACCAAATTGCGGAAGTAAAACAGTTTAAAGGCAGAACTTAAGGCATAAATAGTGTTTAAATGTGCCGCTCGGCATACACCATATATAAATCTCAAAACAATATCTATCCCAAGACCAGGAAACCCACGAATCACAAGCTAAGTCAAGAAATACTACATAGCTCTAACTCTAGAACTTGTCTATCAGGAACAGAAAGCACTGAAGGGCTAAATTACTAAAAGTAGGAATGGAAAGGGACTTCTCGGCCTGCAGACGCGGCATGTGTACCTCGAAGTCTCTGAATAGTCGCCTCCCTCAAGGATGATAGGCCTGATAGGAAGTACCTGGATCTGCACATGAAAAACATGCGCAGACGAGGCATGAGTACACCGCAGCGGTACTGAGTAAGCGCCAAGCCTAACCTCGGTCGGGTAGTGACGAGGAAGGTCAGGGCCCTACTGAGGTTAAATAAAATATAAGGGTTAACAGTGTGGAATAGAACAGTATAAATAAGTGCAACAATAAGAAATAACATAGAATTGAAAGAACAACAACAACTAGAACAAAGACAACAAACCACGGAAAGAAATACAACTCAACACAGAGGTAACAACCGGGCCACCTTCCAGGATACCGTCCTGTAGTCCCAATTACAACTATCCAATGGATATCCCGGGATATCGTCCCGTAGTCCATCATATATATGTCCGATGGATCTCCCGGGATCCCGTCCCGTAGTCCAACTATCAATGCGCGGGGGATCTACTGGAATCCCAATCTGTAGTCCCCAAATATAAATACCCAGTACTAGGGGAATCTACCGGGTGCATTCCCGTAAATCCATATAACGGTGCAGGGGGATCTACCAGGAATCTAACCCGTAGTCCCAAGTAAACAGACAGGGGGGGGGGATCTACCGGGAATCTAACCCGTAGTCCCAGAGTAAATACACAGCAACAGCAAGAAAAATATTCAGAGAAGGGAAATTTCATATCAAGGCAACATATAATTCTATCCTAGCACGCTGCACAGAGTTCACGTAAATAGATTGAACAATTAAAGCAATTAAATCACTTAGACATGCTTTCCTAAACTAACGACAGGCTTAATGGTACAAGTAATATAAGCAGGAGAAGAAACATACTAATAAGTGCTTAAAGAAAAACCGAATTTCCAACAATTTGCACAAGTACGCACTCGTCACCTCACGTACAAGGCATTTCAATTACCAAATATATCAAACCTAAGGGGAAGGTCCCCCACACAAGGTTAGACAAGCCACTTACCTCGAACCGGCTCCAAAATCAACTCGAAACCACACTTTTGCAACGAGTATCCGACTCCAAATGGCCCAAATCTATTCAATTTAGTTACATATCGTAAATAACATCTCAAGCAACTGATTCTACTATTAAATTTAAAGCTAAGACGGGAATTTAGGTAAATGACCAAAATGCCCCTCAGGCTAACGTCTCGGAATCGGATAAATTTTACATTTTCAGAACCCTCGCACTCTCACTAGTCTAAGCATACAAAAATCTCCCAAATCAGAGGTCAAACACCCACTCAAAACTCAATAGTTTGGTCTATGAAGTTTTCCCCATTTTTCATTCAAAAATCCGAAATTAAGGATGAATTCGTGATTAGATTAGTGGGTTTTAAGAATAAGGGAGAAGAGAATCGTTACTCAGTAGTTGCCCTCGAAAAACCTTCGAAATTTCTCCCAAATCCGAGCTCCCAAGCTTGTGTTTTGATAAAAATGGCAAACCCTCGGTTTTGAAATGTTTATAACTGCCCAAGCCCGTTATGCATCGCAAACGCGGAAGAAATGACGCGAAGAAGAAAAATTGAAGCTGCCAAAAATCCCCTTCGCAATCGCGAGAAGAAGAACGCGAACGCGAAGCCCCGGGCTCACTATAGCTACGCGAACGCGAAGGACTAAACGCGAACGCGATGAGGAAAAACTGGTCCTCCTCCAGAATTACTCTACACGAACGCGTGGAGGAGGACGCGAACACGTAGAAGAAGAAGGTAAGAGCTACGCGAACGCGATAGGAGCGTCGCGAACGCGAAGAAGGAAATGGAACCTGCAATTGCTGTAGGATTTCTGCAACTTTTCAAAACTCCAAAATGCTCCGTTGAGCATCCCAAACACACCCGAGACCCCCGGGACCTCAACCAAACATACGAACATATCCCATAACATCACTCAAACTCGTACCAATCCTTAAACCACCTAAAAAAACGCCGGAAACCCGAATTAATCAAGGATTTGAGCCTAAGAACTTCAAATTTCATCAAAAAACACTTCCGATCAAAAACCTAACCAAAACACATGCGAATGACCTGAAATTTTGCAGACACATCCCAAGTGACATGACGGAGCTACTACAGCTTCCAGAATTCCATTCCGACCCTCGAATCAAAAACTCACTATCGGACCGGAAACTTCAAAAACTCAACTTCGGCATTTCAAGCCTAAATTAGCTACGGACCTCCAAAACACATTCCGAACATGCTCCTAAACCCGAAATAACCTAGCGGAGCTAACGGGACCATCAAATTTCCATTCTGAGGCCTTCTTCACACTGTTCTGACTATGGACCATTTTCCAACATTTAAGCTCTCCTTTAGGGACTATGTGTCCCAAAACTCTCCGAAAACCCAATACCAAACGTCCCGGCAAACAAAAATAGCAGAAATGGACTTAGGGGAAGCAGTTAATAGGGGATCGGGGCGAAAATTCCAAAAATGACCGGCCGGGTCATTACAAGCACTTTCCGCATCTGCGATCCTATGACCGCTTCTTCGGTTCCGCAGGTGCGGGACAACCTTCCGCTTCTGCGGTTTTCTCTAGGCCCCCTTGTTTCCGCTTCTGCGCCTCATCGACCGCAGGTGTGGCCCGCATCTGCGGTCCCAGCCTAGCCGCCCATTTCCGCTTCTGTGACTCGACTACCGCAGGTGCGGTCCCGCTTCTGCGAGTACATGACCGCATCTGCGGTTCCTTAACTTCCAGCCCAAACCGCATATGCGGCTCTTCTAGCTGCTTTTGCGGCTCCGCACCTGCGGCTCAATTCTTGCAGGTGCGATTATGACAGCAACCAGCAATTTCAGCCTTCCAAAATCCCATTTTCGATCCGTTAACCATCTGGCATCCACCCGAGGCTCCCGGGACCCCAACCAATCATACCAACTAGTCCCAAAACACATGACGGACTTGCTCGAGGCCTCAAACGACATCAAACAAATCACGTCCGATTGACCTCAAATTTTGCAGACAAGTCATATTCGACAATACGGACATACTCCAACTTCCGAAATCGGATTCCGACCCCGATATCCAAAAGTCCACTTCCGGTCAAACTTCTCAAAAACCTTCAAATTTCCATCTTTAGCCAAGTGACTTACGGACCTCCGAATTCACTTCCGGTCGTGCTCCCAACCCCAGAACCACCATACGGAGCTATTCCCAGACTCGAAATCTCAAACGGACATTGATAACACTGAAATGCATTTCAAGCCAAACTTATTAAATTTCTTCCAAAATGCTAACTTCCACAATAGGCGCCAAAACACTCCCGGGTTATCCAAAACCCGAACCGCGCATATGCCCAAGTCCAAAATCATCATATGAACCTGCTGGAACCTTCAGATCCCAATTCCGAGGTCGTTTACTCGAAAATCCAATCCTAGTTAATTCTTTCAACTTTAAGCTACCGAAATGAGAATTCTCTTTCCAAATCAACTCCGAACTTCCTGAAATTCAATTACGACCACGCGTACAAGTCTTAATACCTGAAATAAAGCTGCTCATGGCCTCAGACTGCTGAACGACACGCTAGAGCTCAAAACGACCGGTCAGGTCGTTACACCGAGCTTACATTTTAATTATTTTGACTCTTAATATTATAGTATATATCTGCTAGTCAAAAGTGTATACAATAACTGACTTGTTTTGCTTTCCTCCAAGATTTCGTGATTTTTTGTCCGAAGAGAAGAATGGCTAATCACAAGGAGAAGAAGTTTCTGGGATTCAATTCGATGTTGCTTTCCCTATAGGATCAGATGAAGAGAATACAAATATTAGTAGGTCATCCGATACTTGTATTTTCAAGTTCTTGGGTGGAAGAACAATTTCATGCTATCTGAATTACGGTTACCAGGAGTGTTACAACGAATTCTCTTATAGTTGTATAATTTTTTTAAAATAATTTAAATATAACAAAATAATATATATTTCACGTGCAATTGCCGTGTCAGTTCAAAAGTTTTTCTAGAATCTAATGTTGTCTTTAAGATTATAATGATGGTAGTACCTAAAATTTATATCTAATATAGTATCATTTGAATGTGCATTTACATTTTGTACGTAAATTCTATATATAGAAGATGTATTTGATTTAAAGGGTAAATGAACTATTGTATATCTAGATAATCAAATTAATATAATGTTTCGCAAAATATAACCACAACAGCAAGACAATTGTCACGACCCAAACCCCGCACTGGTCGTGATAGCGCCTTTCGTGAAGACGAGGCTAGCCAACTATCCCAACTCGTCTTTTCAAAAATAGTTAAACCTAAATAAACAGCTTAAATATTACTTAATAATATTAATTAGCGGAAATACAATCCAACACAACTCTAATCGGGGTGTCACAAGTCACGAGCATCTATAAGAATGTAATTATATTTACAAGTCTAGAAATACACTGAATAGGAATAATGAATAACATACAAAGAAACGGTGCTGCGAACGCTGGCAGTCACCTCGCTAAACTACTACAGCTCTGCCTCCAAACAGCCAATACCCGCTACCGGGTGAACAAATACCTGCAACTGTACACGAGGTGAAGGGAGTAAAGTTAGTACTCCAACTCAGGGAGTAATAAAGGTAAATAACAACTGAGCAGTAAGAAATCATGTAAAGCAACCAACATGCTGTATAGAAGCCGGTTACAATCCTTTGAGAAAACAGTGAAGCTGTGAAATCTTTAGAAATATATTGGCTCAGTTTAAATCTATTTTGAAAGAGAGCTTTTCAATAGTTACGAAACGATTTCAAAACAGTTAGTGCTGATAAGCACACAAAAATCTGCCCCTCGGGCACAATTACCGCAGTATAACAGGTAAAGGCAAGTAAATATGCAAGATGAGCACATAAAAGTTCGCCCCTCGGGCAATATCTCAAAACAGTACCAGCCCCCCGGGCTCACTCTCAGAAACACTCTCAGCCCCTCGGGCTCTCTCTCTCAGATCACTCTCTAAACAGTATCATATAATAACCGCTGCAGCGTGCTGCCCGATCCACATCTCGCTGCGGCGTGCAGCCCGATCCATATACCGTTGACGACGCTCACTGGGGGTGTGCAGACACCGGGAGGGGCCCCTTACGGCCCAAGAACAGTATCAAGCCACCTCATGGCATATAACATAAGGCCTGAAAGCCATTTCACATCACACTCGAGGCCTGAAAGCCTCCAAACATCACATTCGAGGCCTGAAAGCCTTCTCACATCACACTCGAGGCCTGAAAGCCTCCTCACATCACACTCGAGGCCTGAAAGCCTCCTCACATCACACTCGAGGCATGAAAGCCTTCTCACATATGGCCCTCGGCCTCACTCAGTCCAGAAAACATCATAAGCCCCTCGGGCATCAATAAAATAGTAGTGCTCAGCCTAAACAACAGTGGAAATATCATTTAAGTCTCAAAGTTCAATTACAGCGGCTGAGTTTGTAAAACAGTGTAATCAACAGGACTGAGTTCAAGTAGTATATCAAAATAGTAAGGAAATAGTGATAAAAATCCGCGAAGGGTTCAGATAATTGGCACGAAGCCCAAAAATGGCAATAAGCCCAAATCATGACAATAACAAATAAGTTTCAGTTGAATACGCGGTAAAATCATCAATCGGGACAGACCAAGTCACAATCCCCCAACGGTGCTCTACCCCACGCTCGCTATCCGGCGTGCAAGTCACCTCAATATAGCAATACGGTGTGCAAATCCGGGGTTTCATACCCTCAGGATATCATTTACAATCATTACTCACCTCGAACCGGCGAAATCTCTAGCTCGCGACGCCTTTGCCCCTCAAATCGGCCTCCTCACGCATCGAATCTATCCAAAATCAGAGCGAATACATCACAATATGCTAAGGGAACAATACCAATCGAAAACAATCGAAAAATATCAAAAATCTCGAAATTAGCAAAACTCGATCCCCGGGCCCACTTCTCGAAACTCGAAAATTTTTACATCAATAGGTTCCTCATCTCCTCACGAGTTCATACATACCAAAAGTACTCAAATCCGACCTCAAATGGTCCCTCAAATCCCCAATTCAAATTTCAAATCTCAAGCCCTAGTTCCTTCAATTTTTGCTTAAGTTCCATGAATTTCTAGGTAGATTACACAATAAAAACGAGTTTTATGTTCAAAAATCTTACCTCCGATCGATTCCCCTTGAATCCCTCTTTAATCTCAACCAAGAAGCTCTCAAAATAATCAACCATGGAGGAAAAATTACACAAAATCGCGGATGATGTATTTTTAAACCTTCTGCCCAGCTTCTGGGACCCCTTCTACGCGAATGCGAGGGCCTTCCCACGTTCGAGATGCACAAATAACCTTCGCCCAAAATTACCCTTCGCGAACGCGTCTGAAGACCCGCGAACGCGAAGCATTAACCTCCTGAACCGACGCGAACGCGACACCTGAAACGCGAACGTGGAGCACAACCAAACGAACCTTCCGCGAATGCTAGGGACCAAACGCGAATGCAAAGCACAAACCTCAGGGACTCCAACTTTCTCTTTCGCGAACGCGAAGGCCAAAATAGGCCTGCACCTGCTGCTGCATTTTCTGCATATTTTTCCAAGTTAAAACTTCCCGTTAGCCATCCGAAATCACCCCGAGGCCCCTGGGACCTCAACCAAAAGCACCAACACATCCTAAAACATCATTCAAACTTGTTCCAATCATCAAAACACATCAAACAACACTAAAATCATCAATTCTCACCGAATTCAAGCCTAAGTTCTTCAAAAACTTCCGAAACACGCATTTGATCAAAAACCCAACCAAATCACCTTCGAATGACCTAAAATTTTGCACACACATCCGACATCACATAACGAAACTACAGCAACTCTCGGAATTCCATTCCGGCCCTCGGATCAAAATCTCGCCTATCGACCGGAAATCGCCAAAATTCTAACTTCGCCAATTCAAGCCAAATTCTACACCGGACCTCTAAAATCACTTCCGATCACGCTCCTAAGTCATAAATCACCCAATGAAGCTAACCAAATCATAAAAACTCCGATCCAAGCTCGTATTCAAATAAGTCAACTCTTCGTCAAACCTTTCAAATTCCAAGCTTTCAACTGAAACTGTTCTTCCAAATTCATTCCAAATTTTCCTGAAAACCAAAACCAACGATCTACATTAGTCACAATACATAACATGGGGCAAGTCATGCTCGAGAATTGGCGATCGAAGTACAAAAGCTCAAAACGACCGGCCGGGTCGTTACATCCTCCCCCACTTAAACACACGTTCGTCCTCGAACGTACCCAGAGTTGTTCTGGAAGCCAACCAGTAACTGAATAACTTTACCATGCATATACCCGAGAGTGATCCCACGTCACCCTATCTCATATAGGTCTGATAACACATTTTAACTGAAATCACACAATCCAGCCTTGCCCATAAATCATAGAACCACATTGCGCTTTCCGAAATCATACACAAGATCAGAACCTCACATCTATATTCAGAATAAGCCCGAACCCGCTGTAATAACCCATACCTGTAACCTCAGGTGCAATTACATGATATACCACATAACTCAAAAAATCGAAACGATAACTTCTATCCACAGCAGCTGCCCACAACAACCCAATACAGATAGAAAACCTCTTAGCAACTAAGTCCCATTCCAACACTTTCATATACTGCCAATGATGAATGAAACACGCAATAAACCAAAACCATTTCTCAAATCAACCATTCATGAAGCCACTTCCCTTTTTGGCTAATACCACAGCAGATTTTCGAGCCGAACCTCGATATTATCCTTCCAACAAGCTGAAATCGATCCAATCGTACTAATTAATGATCCCAACGATCTCTTCTGACTAAGCACACCACCCTGGTGACATGACACATCAATACAGGCCTAAGCCACGAGTTGCATAATTCACGCACCGATAAGAAACGATCTGAACATACTCAAATCATGAAAATGACCCCCAAACGAAAGAGCTGTACCTCAAGCTCCCCAGTATCATCACATCACACGGCTGAAAACCCGTCTCACATCATAGAAATAGAGCACACGAATTTGACCCGCAAGGTCATATTTCCACACTGATTTGCTGCAACGCGCGATCCTAACCAAATACTGCTCCACCTGAAACACATCAAGTCACTATGCTCGGAATTCACAACCATGCCCAGTTGATGTCTGGAGCCAAAGCAAATCATTACACCCACGGTGCAATAAATAACATATGCCACGCAACCCGATAGGACACAATCGATACGCCGATCACTAAGCACCGCTCAATTACTCTTCCCGCTCGAATTCCACTAAGAGACCCCAATTGAACCACACCATATGTGCCTATAACCAACAAATCCTAGCATCTCGCAACACAGAAAGGTAACTCAAAGATCTCCCCAGATCACTGATAAGCTCAACAATGGTCGAATCAATACCTCCCTCAACAATGCCATTCGAGCCAACCAAGCCGACTCAAGATAGAACACTCACTCACAAGACCCCAAATAAGAAAGGCAATCCTTCTGAGCCGTCCGCTAGGTCTTCGAAATATAAAAATCACCAATAGGACATAATCCGGCGAACATCGCCACTCAATCTGTGGCATTTCCCGACATAGCCATCCGCGCCATCTTATCGCAATAGTCCAGAATAACACAACACGGAACAACCAGTCCACACCCCAATATCATATCCAAAACCTAACATACCAAGCAAAGAAAGATCCACTCGGGCCTCCAAATCTCGGTAGTCACTAAACAGTGCTGATATACACGATCTACAATCACAACACATCCTGAATATGAGAACATCTATCTCCACGTCCATACGGCACATGAATCACCATATCCTATCCCAATTTCGCTGTCCGAATATATGCCACACCTCCAATACCCAATCATTCCACGTTAGATACTCTCCAATTTCCCTGTGCCCCTACACAAACTTGAATATCACTAGTCGATCTAAAAGAAGGTGCCGCAATACTACCGAAGTGCTATCAACTTAATCACATTACCCCTTTTCTGAAACCTATACTCTCGTCAAATCACTTCCAAATAACAATACCATTTCCTTAATCATCTGAGGCTACCCGCTGCCTAAGAGTGTTATGAACTTCCTTTCAGAACTGAACTGAAACCTCATACACGCAAATCTCGATCCTCCACAACGTACCGCATATACCACATATCCAAGGATAACAGGAAAACTTTTATCTCCCTTCCAAGCCACAGACATCTACGCACTCAATTAGCCAAGAACTTCCATTGATCCCATCTAGAAGAAAAATCATTACACATCTCATACCTTTCATATTCGTAGAAAATGCACTGCTCCAGCCACGGTAGAAATCAACAAGAACTCTCCCAATTCCGTTTGCACAAATTAAACTGCCAAGACTGAATCCTTCTAACTAGACCAAGCTAAGCAAGCCATCAAAGCCCATGAGCATTATTGCAAAATACATTTAAGAACCCATTACCTCAAACACATACAAAGAATTAATCATATCCTTACCATACTGATTCGGTCTACTATCAAACCATTCCAACTATCTGAATTTCCTTCTGGTTCATTTTCAACTTGATGCTCCCCTCTTGCTGTAGTACCACAATCTCTCAATCCCAGGCTCACTACACGAGACCCAAGCACAAGACCACACTGTCTAGGACCCATAAGCCGTTGAATACTCTCTCAAATATTACCAGAAACATCACGCTCCCGAATACTTTAATCTGAAGAACCTCTTGCGGATCTGAATCCGTTACCTTTACTTTCCCGATACTGATACAAAGAACCCCATAATTAACATAGAAATACCACAAATCTGAACCTCTTCCAATGAAAACACAGTTTCTAACCACGCATGCAACTTTAAAATACCCGATTGTTTCCTGCAGAATCTTGAACACATTGGAACCATTCTCGAAAGTCATTCACTCTTACTCAAACTGCAAATTACCTGACCTAATGAACAGAACCACCCGTGCCTCATTGGCACTCTGATACCGCAAAAAAATGAAATCCTCATCCTAATACACCCAAGCAACTTACTGCTCTATGCACTGAGCATTCTCTACCAACAACAACTTAAGACATCATGTGATTTCCTTACCCTATNTTGTGGAAAATTCATCAAAAACGGGTCAAGCTAGGGCTTGGAAAGCTGTGATGTAAAAATGGATTTTGAAAGGGCAGTTTGAACTCCGATTTTGGTAAATTGGTATGTGTAGACTCGTGGCGAGACGAGGAATCCAGTGATGTAAATTTTGTAATTTTTCGAGAAGTAGGCCCGGGGCTCCGGGGTTTTGCCAACTTCGTGAATTTTTGGATTTTTTCGAGTCTTTTCGATTGGGTTATGGTTTCTTTAGCCTATTGTAATGTATTCGTTGTGGTTTTTAATCAGATTCGGCGTGCGAAGAGGTTGATTCGAAAGGCAAGGGCATAGCGAGCTAGACTTGTGGCCGGCTTGAGGAGAGTAATAGATGTAGATGATGACCTGAGGGTTTGAAACCCCGGTATATCACGTTGTGACGCTATATTGAGGCGAGACACGTACTCTATGACGAGTGCGGGGTCGATTGTGACTGGGAATTTTGACCTAGTCCGTTTCGATTGATGTTCGTACTGTGTTCTTGACTAGAAATTGTTTGGTAATCATCCTACTTGGATTTTATGAATTGTTTGGGGCTTTGTGCCTATCATATGCATCCTTCAGGGATCCTTATCACTGTTTCCATGATGCTTAGCATATTTCATGATATCAGTCCTGAGTTAGACACTGCCTCGAAATGACTAGTACATAAATAAAGGTTTAAACATATAGCTCTATAATTCCTAATAATTGAAACTAAAATAAATAATTTAACTGTGCCCGAGTGGCTTGCATGCATATATATATATCTGGGACTGAGTGTGGATCGGGACTGCACGCCGCAGCGAATGTTACTATGATATTCTTGGGCTGTAGGAGCCCCTCCGGAGTCTGAACCCCCACAGTGAGCGCGGGTACCCAAATGGATCGGGCTGCGCGCCGTAGCGGTCATGTGCATTGCATTGCATTCATGCATTTTATATCTGTTGGTCTTAATTGTCATTGTCTGCTGTTGTTTCATCGTTTAACGTGCTGAATCGTTGATTATAGCTTTATATTGTAATATTTCGGGATTTCTTACTTTCAGCCATTATATATGTTTATTACTCACTGAGTTGGAAGTACTCACTTTACTCCCTGCACCATGTGTGCAGATTCAGGTGCTCCGGAGACTTAGTAGAGCTGTTTGCTGTTTTCGTGAGGTTTATTTTCCGGAGTTGTTGAGGTAGCTGCCTGGCGTCCGCAGGACCCAACTCCTCCCCTTTATTTCATTTGTCTTTCCATATCCTAGACTTCTTTATTATTATGGATATAGTACTCTGTTACATCTAGAGGCTCTAGACTCGTGACTCCAGATCTATTGGGGAATGTTTGGATATTCGTTATTATTTTCCGTACTATTTTATTTAGTTTTGGATTGGAACCTTGATATTTGCTATTTTAATCGTATTATTTGTTAACGGATTGCATATTTGGGTTGAGAGTATTTAAATTGGTCGGGCTTTCCTAGCATTAGTGTTGGGCGCCATCACGACTGGGATTGGGGTCGTGACAAGTTGGTATCGAAGCCTAGGTTACTAGGCCTCGCGAGTCATGAGCCGGTTTAGTAGAGTCTCGCGGAACGGTACGGGGACGCTTGTACTTCTGCTCAAGAGGCTGCAGAACCTTTAGGAAAACTCCATATTCTTGAAATTCTGTCGTGCGACTTTGGGATTCGAGAACTAAATCTCTGTATTCTATTCTTTCGCAGATGGCGAGAACTCGTGCTACCGGACGCGATGGTCGACCACCAGTACCACCCACTAGAGGTCGTGGACGCGGTCGTGGTCGTGGTCGAGGTAGGGCAGCAGAGACAGCACCTGCTGACCCACCAGCTGCCACAGTTCAGGACCAGACTCTAGCTATCGATGTCCTAGCAGCACCTGTGCAGGCACCGGCAGTGCCTACTGCTATTCCTGGTCTCCAAGCGACCTTGGCAAAGATACTATCAGTTTGTACTGGCCTGGCTCAGGCGGTCTTAGCTCTACTGCAGCAGCTGCTTCCCAGGCCGGGGGAGGACATCAGACCCCTGTTGCTCACACACCTGAGCAGGTTGCCCAAGGATTTCAGACACCGGAAGCAGCCATAGCTCCTCCAGTTGCTCCAGTTGCTCCAGTGGCTCCAGTTGCTCCAGTTGCACCAGTTGCACCAGCTCCAGCCTATGAGGTTCCAGCTATGCCGGACGATGAGCAGCGTCGTCTTGAGAGATTCGGCAGGCTTCAGCCTCCGATGTTCAGCGGTGCTGAGGGCGAGGATGCCCAGGGTTTTCTGGATAAGTGTCAGCGTATGCTTCGCACCGCAAGGATCTTAGAGTCGAGTGCTGTGGCTTTTACTACTTTCCAGTTCTCAGGGTCTGCATTCACCTGGTGGGAGGACTTCGAGAGGCGTAGGCCGGTTGGTGCAGTGCCCCTTACATGGCAGCAGTTCTCCACTCTCTTTCTAGAGAAGTACGTACTGCAGTCTCACAGGGAGGAGCAGCGACGTCAGTTCGAGTGGTTGGTTCAGGGGGACATGTCTGTGACCCAGTACGAGTTGAGATTCATGCAGCTAGCTCGGCATGCCACTTGGATGATCCCGACATATCGGGAAAGGATTAGGAGGTTCGTGGATGACCTCAACTATTCACTCCGCATTTTGATGACCAGAGAGAGGGTTATGGGTGCCTCGTTTGAGGAGGTAGTTGACATGGCTCGAGAGATTAAGACGGTTCGCCGTCGGGAGCGTGAGGAGAGAGAGGCAAAGAGGCCTCGAAGTTCAGGTAGTTTCAGTGGTGCTCCGTCTAGGGGCCAGTTCCAGCGTGGCAGAGGCCGTTCCTTCAGGCCTCCTCAGTCAGGTCGTCCAGAGTACAGTGGGGCCTCTTCAGGCCGTGGTCATCAGGGATTTCAGCAGGGCCAGACTTCACTTAGTGCCCTTCCAGCTCAGAGCTCTACACCTGCCTCTTCAGCCCAGGGTTCTTCAGCAGCGAGGGGTTTCTATCAGTCCCCTTCTCCAGCGCCGGGTAGTTGCTACGAGTGCGGTGAGTTCGGTCATATGAGGAGACAGTGTCCTCGGCGTAGTGGTAGTCAACCTCAGCAGAGGGATCAGCCCTCATCTTCTGCTCCTGTTTCATCAGCACCTGCCCAGTCAGCTAGGGGTGGAGGTCAGGTAGCCAGGGGCCGCCCCAGGGGTGGAGGCCGGACTGGCGGTGGTCAGGCTCGATTCTATGCTCTTCCAGACAGGAAGGACGACATTGCCTCAGATGCTGTTATCACAGGTATTATCTTAGTCTGCCACAGAGATGCCTCTGTCTTATTTGATCCCGGATCTACCTATTCCTACATATCTTCATATTTAGCTCATCACCTGGGTACTACCCGAGGTTGTCTTGCTTTTCCTGTGCACGTATCTACCCCGGTGGGTGATATTATCATTGTAGATCATGTATACCGATCCTGTTTAGTAACTATTGGGGGTTTGGAGACCCGAGTTGACTTATTGTTGTTGAGCATGGTTGATTTTGATGTTATTCTGGGTATGGATTGGTTATCTCCATACCATGCTATTCTGGACTGTCATGATAAGACAGTTACGTTGGCTATTCCGGGTATTCCGAGGATTGAGTGGCATGGTACGACTGACTATGTTCCCAGCATGGTAATTTCTTTCCTAAAAGCCCAGCGGATGGTTGGGAAAGGTTGTCTATCTTATTTGGCTTTCGTGAGAGATATTGGAACTGAGACTCCTAGTTTTGACTCCGTCCCCGTCGTGAGGGACTTTCCTGATGTGTTTCCAGCAGACCTGCCGGGCATGCCACCGGACAGGGACATTGATCTGGTACCTGGCACTAAGCCCATCTCTATTCCTCCGTATCGCATGGCACCAGCAGAGTTGAAAGAACTAAATGATCAACTTCAGGAACTCCTTGATAAGGGGTTTATTCGTCCTAGTGTGTCACCGTGGGGTGCACCGGTTCTATTTGTAAAGAAGAAAGATGGCACAATGAGGATGTGCATTGATTACAGACAGTTGAACAAGGTGACAGTGAAGAACAAGTATCCACTACCTCGTATTGATGATTTGTTTGACCAGCTCCAGGGGGCAAGGGTATTCTCGAAGATTGATCTCCGTTCAGGCTATCACCAGCTGCAGATCAGGGATTCAGATATTATGAAGACTGCTTTCAGAACTAGATATGGGCACTATGTGTTCCTGGTTATGTCTTTTGGGCTGACTAATGCCCCAGCCGCTTTCATGCACTTGATGAACATCGTATTTCGGCCGTATCTGGATTCATTTGTTATCATTTTTATTGATGATATCCTAGTGTACTCGCGTAGCCAGGAGGAGTATGCTCTGCACTTGAGAGTGGTGCTATAGAGGTTGAGGGAGGAGAAGCTTTATGCAAAGTTCTCCAAATGTTAGTTTTGGCTTAGGTCTGTAGCTTTTCTGGGACACGTGGTGTCCAGTGATGGTATTCAAGTTTATCCAAAGAAGGTAGAGGCGGTGCAGAGTTGGCCCAGACCGTCCTCAGCCACGGAAATTCGAAGTTTCCTCCGTTTGGCAGGTTAGGGTTCGTCCAGGGTTTTTCCTCTATTGCTTCGCCCTTGACTAAGTTGACGCAGAAGGGTGCACCATTCGTATGGTCAGACGAGTGCGAGGAGAGCTTTCAGAAGCTCAAGACAGCTTTGACCACAGCTCCAGTGTTAGTTTTGCCATCTGCCTCCGGTTCTTACACTGTGTATTGTGATGCTTCGAGAGTTGGGATCAGATGTGTGTTGATGTAGGAGGGTAGAGTTATTGCATATGCTTCTCGTCAGTTGAAGCCTCATGAGCAGAAGTACCCCGTACATGATTTGGAGTTGGCTGCTATAGTTCATGCGTTGAAGATTTGGAGGCACTACTTATATGGCGTATCTTGTGAGGTATATACTGATCATCGAAGCCTTCAGCATTTGTTCAAACAGAAGGATCTTAATTTGAGGCAGCGGAGGTGGCTTGAGTTACTCAAGGACTATGACATTACCATTTTTTATCATCCGGGGAAGGCCAACATAGTGGCCGATGCGTTAAGCCGGAAGGCGGTCAGTATGGGTAGCTTGGCATACATTCCAGTTGGGGAGAGGCCCTTTGCAATCGATGTTCAGGCTTTGGCCAATCGGATGGTGAGGTTAGATATTTCGGAGCCTAGTCGGGTGTTGGTTTGTGTAGTTTCTCGGTCTTCCTTGTATGACCGCATCACAGAGCACCAGAATGATGATCTACACTTGCTTGTCCTTAAGAATAGGGTTCAGCGCGATGACGCCAGAGATGTGACTATTGATGATGATGGCGTGATGAGGATGCAGGGCTGAATTTGCGTGCCCAATGTGGTTGGGCTTCGGGAGTTGATATTAGAGGAGGCCCACAGCTCGCGGTATTCCATTCATCCGGGTGCCGCAAAGATGTATCAGGATTTGCGGCAGCACTACTGGTGGAGGATAATGAAGAAAGATATAGTGAGTTATGTAGCTCGGTGTCTCAACTGTCAGCAGGTCAAATATGAGCATCAGAGACCCGGTGGTGTACTTCAGCGGATAGATATTACCGAGTGGAAGTGAGAGAGGATTACTATGGATTTTGTGAGTGGTCTCCCTCGTACCTCGAAGAAGTTTGATTCGATTTGGGTGATTGTGGATTGGCAGACCAAGTCCGCGCACTTCATTCCGGTGTGTACTACATATTCTTCGGAGCGGTTGGCAGAGATTTTCATTTGGGAGATTGTCAGGTTGCATGGGGTCCCAGTTTCTATCATCTCGGATAGGGGCACTCAGTTTACTTCCCATTTCTGGAAGACTTTTCAGCAAGAATTGGGTACACAGGTAGAGCTGAGCACAGCATTTCATCCCTAGACGGACGGGCAGTCCGAGCGTACCATTCAGATATTGGAGGACATGTTGCGTGCCTGTGTTATTGATTTTGGAGGTTATTGGGCTGAGTTCTTGCCACTTGCAGAGTTTGCGTACGACAACACCTATCAGTCCAGCATTCAGATGGCACCGTATGAGGCCTTATATGGGGAGACGGTGTAGATCTCCGGTTGGTTGGTTTGAGCCCGACGAGGCTAGACTATTGGGGACAGAGTTGGTTCAGGATGCCTTAGAGAAGGTGAAAGTGATCCAGGAGAGACTTCGTACAACTCAGTCGCGTCAGAAGAGTTATGCGGACCGGAAGGTTCGAGACGTATCCTACATGGTGGGCGAGAAGGTCTTGTTGAAGGTTTCGCCTATGAAGGGCGTTATGAGATTTGGAAAGAAAGGAAAGTTGAGTCCGCGGTTCATTGGTCCTTTTGAGATACTTAGGAGAGTTGGGGGGGTGGCCTACATGCTTGCTTTGCCACCCAGCTTGTCGGGAGTTCACCCGGTATTTCACGTTTCTATGCTCCGGAAGTATGTTGGGGACCCGTCCCATGTGTTAGACTTCAGCACGGTTCAGTTGGATGATGACTTGACTTATGATGTGGAGCCAGTGGCTATTTTGGGTCGTCAGGTTCGGAGATTGAGATCAAAGGATATAGCTTCGGTAAAGGTGCAGTGGAGAGGTCGGCCCGTAGAGGAAGCTACTTGGGAGACTGAGCAGGAGATGCGGAGCAGATATCCTCACCTATTTGAGACCTCAGGTATGCTTCTCGACCCGCTCGAGGACGAGCGTTTGTTTAAGTTAGGGAGGATGTGACGACCCAACCCGTCGTCTCATGTATTACAGCCCCGTTTCCCCCATTTATTGCTCTTTCATGTTTTATTATCAGCAACGGGTGAGTTAGAGTTGAATTGAATTGGTTTGGATAGGAAATGAGACACTTAGTCTCTTTAAGGAAGGTTTGGTTTGGAAAAGTCAACCGAATGTTGACTTATTAGTTAGAAGGCTCGGATGTGAATTCCGGTGATTCGGTTAGCTTCGGGAGGTGATTTGTGACTTAGGAGTGCGATCGGAATTGAATTTGGAGGTCCAGTGTAGAATTAGGCTTGAATTGGCGAAGGTTGAATTTTGGCGAATTCCGGTTGGTAGGTGGGATTTTGATCCGAGGGTCGGAATGGAATTCCGAGAGTTGCAGTAGCTTCGCTAGGTGATTTTGGATGTGCGGGTAAAATTTCAAGTCATTTGGACATCGTTTGGTTGGGTTTTTGATCGAATGCGTAATTCGGAAGTTTTTAAGAAACTTAGGCTTGAATTCGATGTGATTTGATGGTTTTACCGTTGTTTGATGTGTTTTGAAGACGAGAACAAGTTTGAATGAGGTTTTAGGATGTATTGGTGTTTTTGGTTGAGGTCCCGGGGGCCTCGGGGTGAATTCGGGTGGTTGAACGAGAGTTTTGAAGTTTGCTTCAGGTCTGTTGTTGCTGTCATCTGGTATTTCCGCTTCTGCAGAAATGGACCGCAGAAGCGGTTCCGCAGAAGCAGGTGAGCGATCGCAGAAGTGGCCAGGTGTGGGTTAGGGTAGTTTCGCATAAGCGGAAGTTGATCGCTTCAGCGGGTCCGCATAAGCGGACATTGTACCGCAGAAGCACTTTTGAGGGAACCGCAGAAGCGGAGTTCGAGTCGCATAAGCGAAGTCCGGGTTTTTAAGTGAAGACCGCATAAGCGGATTTTTGGCCGCAGAAGCTGTCCCGCACAAGCGGAAGCGGGACAGCATAAGCGAAAATCGCTGTTGGCATAAAGGTTTAAAGGATTTATTTCATCCGCGAACAAGAGGTAGTTTCCACCATTTTTAAGCGACTTGGAGAGCTTTGGGCGAGGATTTTCGAGGGTTTTGACTGAGAATCAATTGGAAGTAAGTCTCTTGGCCTAATTATTCGAGTTTATGGTAGAAATTACATGTAAATTGTGGAAAATTCATCAAAAACGGGTCAAGGTAGGGCCTGGAAAGCTGTGATGTAAAAATGGATTTTGAAAGGGCATTTCAACTCCGATTTTGGTAAAATTGGTATGTGTAGACTCGTGGCGAGACAAGGTATTCAGTGATGTAAATTTCGTAATTTTTCGAGAAGTAGGCCCGGGGCTCGGGTTTTGCCAACTTAGTGAATTTTGGTGTTTTTCGAGTCTTTTCGATTGGGTTATGTTTCTTTAGCCTATTGTAATGTATTCGTTGTGGTTTTAATCAGATTCGGCGTGCGAAGAGGTTGATTCGAAAGGCAAAAGCATAGCGAGCTAGACTTGTGGCCGACTTGAGGTGAGTAATAGATGTAGATGATGACCTGAGGGTTTGAAACCCCGGTATATCACATTGTGATGCTATATTGAGGCGAGACACGTACTCAATGACGAGTGTGGGGTCGATTGTGACTGGGGATTGTGACCTAGTCCGTTCCGAATTATGTTCGTACTGCGTTCTTGACTAGAAATTGTTTGGTAATCATCCTACTTGGATTTTATGAATTGTTTGGGGCTTTGTTCCTATCATGTGCATCTTTCAGAGATCCTTATCACTGTTTCCATGATGCTTAGCATATTTCATGATATCAGTCCTGAGTTAGACACTGCCTCGAAATGACTAGTACATAAATAAAGGTTAAAACATTTAGCTCTATAATTCCTAATAATTGAAACTAAAATGAATAATTTGACTGTTCCCGAGTGGCTTGCATGCATATATATATATCTGGACTGAGTGTGGATCAGGCTGCACGCCACACCGAATGTTACTATGATATTGCGCTTGGGCTGTAGGAGCCCCTCCGGAGTCGAACCCCCACAGTGAGCGCGGGTACCCAAATGGATCGGGCTGCGCGCCGCAGCGGTCATGTGCATTGCATTGCATTCATGCATTTTATATCTGTTGGTCTTAATTGTCATTGTCTGCTGTTGTTTCATCGTTTAACGTGCTGAATCGTTGATTATAGCTTTATATTATAATATTTCGAGATTTCTTACTTTCAGCCATTATATATGTTTATTACTCACTGAGTTGGAAGTACTCACTTTACTCCCTGCACCATGTGTGCAGATTCAGGTGCTCCGGAGACTTAGTGGAGCTGTTTGTTGTTTTTGTGAAGTTTATTTTCAGGAGTTGTTGAGGTAGCTGCCTGGCGTCCGCAGGACCCGGCTCCTCCCCTTTATTTCATTTATCTTTCCATATCCTAGACTTCTTTATTACTATGGATATAGTACTCTGTTACATCTAGAGGATCTAGACTCGTGACTCCAGATCTATTGGGGAATGTTTGGATATTCGTTATTATTTTCCGTACTATTTTATTTAGTTTCGGATTGGAACCTTGTTATTTGCTATTTTAATCGTATTATTTGTTAACGGATTGCGTATTTGGGTTGAGAGTATTTAAATTGGTCGGGCTTGCCTAGCATTAGTGTTGGGTGTCATCACGACCGAGATTGGGGTCGTGACAGGTTCAATTTGATGTTGCTTTCTCTATAGGATCAGATAAAGAGAATACAAATATTAGTAGGTCATCCAAAACTTGTATTTTCAAATTCTTGGGTGGAAGAAGAATTTTATGCTATCGGAGTTACGGTTACCAGGAGCATTACAACGAATTATCTTATAGTTGTATACTTTTTTAAAAATAATATAAATATAACAAAATAATATATATATTTAACTTGCAATTATCGTGTCATTTCAAAAGTAATTCTAGAATCTAATATTGTCTTTAAGATTATAATGATGGTAGTATCTAAAATTTATATCTGATATAGCATCATTTAAATGTGCATTTACAGTTTGTACGCAAATTCTATATATAGAAGGTGTATTTGATTTAAAGAGTAAATGAACTATTGTATATCTAGATAATCAAATTAATATAATGTTTTGCAAAATACAACCACAACTGTAAGACAATACTACTTCGAAATGGGGCACCATTTATACATTTCTCCGAGCTTACATTTTAATTATTTTGGCTCTTAATATTATAGTATATATCTGCTAATCAGACGTGTATAAAATAACTGACTTGTTTTGCTTTCCACAAAGATTGCGTGATTTTTTGTCCGAAGAGAAGAATTGCTAATCACAAGGAGAAGAAGTTTCTGGGTTTCAATTCGATGTTTCTTTTCCAATAGGATCAGATGAAGAGAATACAAATATTAGTAGGTCATCCGATACTTGTATTTTCAAGTTCTTGGGTGGATGAACAATTTCATGCTATCTGAGTTACGGTTACCAAGAGCGTTACAACGAATCGTCTTGTAGTTGTATATTTTTTAAAATAACTTAAATATAACAAAATAATATATGTTTCACGTACAATTGCCGTGTCATTTCAAAAGTATTTCTAGAATCTAATGTTGTCTTTAAGATTATAATGATGGTACTACCTAAAATTTATATCTAATACAGTATCATTTAAATGTGCATTTACATTTGTACGTAAATTCTATATATAGAAGGTGTATTTTGATTTAAAGGTAAATAAACTATTGTATATCTAGATAATCAAATTAATATAATGTTCCGCAAATATAACCACATTAGAAAGACAATACTACTTCGAAATGGGGCACAATTTATGCATTTCTTTGAGCTTACATTTTAATTATTTTGACTCTTAATATTATTATATATATATATATATATATATATATATATATATATATATATATATATATATATATATGCTAGTCACAAGTGTATGAAATAACTAACTTGTTTTGCTTTCCTCCAAGATTGCGTGATTTTTTGTCCGAAGAGAAGAATGGCTAATCACAAGGAGAAGAAGTTTCTGGGGTTCAATTCGATGTTTCTTTCCTTATAGGATCAGATGAAGAGAATACGAATATTAGTAGGTCATTCGATACTTGTATTTTCAAGTTCTTGGGTGGAAGAACAATTTCATGCTAGCCGAGTTACGGTTACCAGGAGCGTTACAACGAATTGTCCTATAGTTGTATTATTTTTTTTAAAATAATTTATATATAACTAAATAATATATTTAACGTGCAATTTTCGTGTCATTTCAAAAGTATTTCTAGAATTTAATGTTGTCTTTAAGATTATAATGATGGTAGTACCTAAAACTTATATCTAATATAGTATCATTTAAATGTGCATTTTTATTTTGTACGTAAATTCTATATATAGAAGGTGTAGTTGATTTAAAGGGTAAATAAACTATTGTATATCTAGATAATCAAATTAATATAATATTCCGCAAAGTATAACCACATTAGTAACAATACTACTTCGAAATGGGGCACCATTTATGCATTTCTTTGAGCTTACATTTTAATTATTTTGACTCTTAATATTATAATATATATATCTGCTAGTCAAAAGTGTATAAAATAACTGACTTGTTTTGCTTTCCTCCAAGATTGCATGATTTTTTGTCCGAAGAGAAGAATGGCTAATCACAAGGAGAAGAAGTTTCTGGGGTTCAATTCGATGTTGCTTTCCCTATAGGTTCAGATGAAGAGAATACAAATATTAGTAGGTCATCCGATACTTGTATTTTCAAGTTCTTGGGTGGAAGAACAATTTCATGCTATCCGAGATACGGTTACCAAGAGCGTTACAACGAATTGTCTTATACTTGTATAATTTTTTTTAAAATAATTTAAATATAACTAAATAATATATATTTAACGTGCAATTGCCGTGTCATTTCAAAAGTATTTCTTGGATTTAATGTTGTCTTAAAGATTATAATGATGGTAGTACCTAAAATTTATATCTAATATAGTACCATTTAAATGTGCATTTATATTTTGTATGTAAATTCTATATATAGAAGGTGTACTTGATTTAAAGGGTAAATGAACTATTGTATATCTAGATAATCAAATTAATATAATGTTGTCACGATCCTAAACCCAAATCCGGTCATGATGGCACCTCTCGTGAAGACAAGGCCAGCAGACACATTCCCAATTCGAAGTTAAACAGCTAAAAAGCAATACAACAGGCTAAAACATGATTTAATAATGCTAAACAGTGGATAATATCACAACAAGGCGAAAGTACGACCCAAACACAACCCAAAGCGGGGTGTCACTAGTCATGAGCATCTACTACAATTGTCTGATCACATCAAGACTGAAATGGTCGGAAGATTTCAATAATACATAAGGAGGAACAAAAAGGGAGAAAGCAGTGCTGCGAACGCCGGCAGCTACCTTGCTAAACTCCGACGACTCTGCCTCCGATAAATCAATACCCGCTACCGGGTCCAGCAAATACCTGAATCTGCACACAAGGTGCAGGGAGTAAAATGAGTAATGGCAACTCAAGTGAGTAATAATCATAAATAAAGACTTAGTGGTAAGAAATCACGAAAAGAGCATCAACATGCTATATAGAAGCACTTTCAAAACCAGTAAGAAAGCAATGAAGCTGTAAAATCCTTTAAAACATCTTAGCTCAGTTTAAACCCTTTTGAAAATAACTTTTTCAACAGTTGCGCAAATGAATGCAGAACAACTAGTGCAGATAAGCACAGAAATCCGTCCCTCGGGCACAAATACATAATTAAGCAAGTAAATGACAGGCAAATAAGAAAGATAAGCACATAAGATTCGCCCCTCGGGCACAATATCAACAAATCCGCCCCTAGGGCAATATCTCAGAACAGTACCAGCCCCTCGGGCAATCACATAGAACAATACCAGCCCCTCGGGCTAAATCTCACATCACACTAGGTACCCGCGCTCACTAGGGGTGTGCAGACTTGTGACGACACGACCCGTCATCTCAGGAGCTACCGCCCCGTTTCCCCCATTTTATGCTTCTTCATGTTTCGTTATCGGTATTTGGTGTGTTAGAGTTGATTTGGATTGGTTTTGATAAGAAATGAAACACTTAGTCTCTTTAAGGAAGGCTTGGTTTGGAAAAGTCAGCCAAAAGTTGACTTATGAGTTATAGGGCTCGGATGTGATTTCCGGTGATTCGGTTAGCTTCGGGGGATGATTTGTGACTTAGGAGTGTGATCGGAATTAATTTTGGAGGTCCGGTGTAGAATTAGGCTTGAATCGGCAAAGTTAGTGTTTTGGCGAATTCCGGTTAATAGGTGAGATTTTGATCCGAGGGTCGGAATGGAATTCCGAGAGTTGCAGTAGCTTTGTTAGGTGATTTGGGATGTGTGTGCAAAATTTCAGATGATTCGGAGGTGGTTTGGTTGGGTTTTTGATCGAATGCGAGTTTCGGAAGAATTTGAAGAACTTAGGCTTGGATTTGATGTAATCTGATGGTTTTAGTGTTAATCGTGGTGTTTTTATGATTGGAACAAGTTTGAATAATATTTTAGGACGTATTGGTATTTTTGGTTGAGGTCTCGGAGGCCTCGGGGTGAGTTCGGATGGTTAAAAGGAGAGTTTTGGAATTTTTCATGTGCTAAGTCGTCTGCTTCTGGTATGTTTTCGCTTATGCGGAATTTGGACCGCAGAAGCGCTATCGCTTATGCGATTGGGGAAGCACAGAAGCGGTTTGAGCTTGAGTTGGGTTTTCCGCAGAAGCGGAAGTTTGGGCTGCAGAAGCAGTCCCGCTGGTGCGATTTCTGGGTCGCAGAAGCGGTCGAAGCCTTTAAGTGGAAAAGCGCAGAAGCGGTATAAAAGACGCAGAAGCGGCCCCGCATAAGCGGGAACGGGACCGCATAAGCGAAAAAGAGCTGGGCAGAGAAGATTTTTATAATAACATTTCATCCGCGAGCTAAGGGTATTTTCCTCCATTGTTGAACATCTTGGGAGCTTTTTTGGGAGCAATTGAGGAGGGTTTCGACTGAGATTGACAGGAGGTAAGTTTTATGAGTTAAAAAAAACATGATTATATGTGAAATTAACCTAGAAATTCATGGAAATTAAGCCTAAAATTGATGAACTAGGGCTTGGGATTTTGAGATGTTAAATTGGGATTTGATGGGTCATTTGAGAGTTCTTGGTATGTATGAACTCGTGAGAAGATGAGGAATCCATTGATGTTAATTTTCTGATTTTCCAAGAAGTGGGCCCGGGGCTCGGGTTTTGCTAATTTCGAGATTTTTGATATTTTTCGATTTGTTTTCGATTAGGTATTGTTCCCTTAGCATATTGTGATGTATTCGCTCTGATTTTGGTTAGACTTGACGCACGTGGAGGCCGATTTGATGGGGCAAGGGCGTCGCGAGCTAGAGATTTCACCGGTTCGAGGTGAGTAATGATTGTAAATGATATCCTGAGGGTTTGAAACCCCGGATTTGCACGTCGTAGTGCTATATTGAGGTGACTTGCATGCCGGATAGCGAGCGTGGGGTAGAGCACCATTGAGGATTGTGACTTGGTCCGTCCCGATTATTGATTTTACCGCGTATTTGACTGAAACTTATTTGATATTATCATGACTTAGGCTGATTGCCATACTTGGGGCTTATTGCCGACTGTTTAAAATCCTCGTGAGCTATCATCACTGTTTTCCTCACTATTTGAAATATTATTTGAACTCAGTCCATTTGAATTACACTGTTTCATGAACTCAACAATATTTTTACTCAACCTTGAGTTTTAACTGATGTTTGAGCTATTGTTTGAGCTGAGCATTATTGTCTTTACTGATAACCTGAGGGGCTTATGATTATTTTTGGACTGATTGAGGCCGAGGGCCATATGTGAGGATATGTCGAGTGATGTGAGGAGGCTTTTAGGCCTCGAGTGATATGTGAGGAGGCTTTCAGGCCTCGAGTGTATTGTGAGAAGGCTTTCAGGCCTCATGTTGATATGTACAGTCTTTCAGGCATTATGATGATATAGCGCTTGGGCTGTAGGAGCCCCTCCGGAGTATGCACCCCAACAGTGAGCGCAGGTACCCATCTAGAGCGGATAAATGTTAGACAGTGGTAACAATGGCACTGTTGTACGTGTTTTGGTCAGGTAACAATGACTGACCAGTGGTAACAATGGCACTGTAATACGCGTTTTGGTCAGGTAACAATGGCTGACCAGTCCGGTAACAATGACTGACCAGGAAGATAAATTATGCCCGAGGGGCCGGTACTATTTTGAGATATTGCCCGAGGGGCGAACTTTTATGTGCTCATCTTGCATACTTGTTTGCCTCTTTACCTGTTATACCGTGGTATTTGTGCCCAAGGGGCGGATCTTCTGTGCGTATCAGCACTAACTATTTTGAAATTGTTTTTGTAATCACTGAAATGATCATTTTTAAAAGAGATTTGAACTGAGCCAAGGTATTTCTAAAGATTTCACAGATTTCACTGTTTTTCTCAGAAAATTGCACCCGGCTTCTGTATAGCATGTTGGTTACTTTATGTGATTTCTTGCTGCTCAGTTATTATTTACTTTTATTACTCACTGAGTTGGAGTACTCAATTTACTCCCTGCACCTCGCGTGCAGATGCAGGTATTGTTCACCCGGTAGTGGGTTTTGAGCTTGTTGAAGGTATTGCTATCGTAGTTGAGCAGAGTGTCTGCCGCCGTTCGCGGCACCGGATTACTTCCTTTGGTTCTAAATTTTATTCCGTATGTTGTTGGCCCTGTAGTTGTATTTAGACTTCTCTAGATGCTCGTGACCTGTGACACCCCGGTCGGGCTGTGTTGGGTTGTAAACTTCGTTAATTAATGTCCTTAAGTCGTATTTGCTATTCATTTATGTGTAACTACTTTGAAAGGGACTATTTGGGTTAGTTGGCTGGCCTTGTCTTCACGAGAGGCGCCATCACGACTAGTGCGGGGTTTTGAGTCGTGACAAGTTGGTATCAGAGCCTAGGTTACTAGGTCTCACGAGTCATGAGCAGGTTTAGTAGAGTCTCGCGGATCGGTACTAAGACGTCTGTATTTATCCTCGAGAGGCTGCAGAACCTTTAGGAAAATTTCACATTCTTGAATTCTTATCGTGCGCCCTTGATTCAGCTTGAAAAGAAACTCTTGAAATTCCTTCCACGCGTTTGTATGCGCGCATGGGCGCTCAGTATCAGATGTGCCTTGATGGCTTGTGATTCCTCGATCAAGGGGCGAGATGTAATCTCCGTGAGTTTATCTTGGGCCAGTCTGGAGGACTTGAGGCCGGATATTTGCCTATGGCTTGAGCACCGAGGTGCTGATTGTGTGAGCAGGTGTTTTAAACTTATATGTTCGGTATTGTCCCTATTAGCCGGAATGGCGGTTGGATATCCATGTGATGAGTATGTTAGTACTGCGAGATGTATCTATATGACTTGGTAGTGACGAAGAAGTCTGCTGGATAATAGATGAACTGTTAAGTGTTCGTTTCCTATTGTGATTTGATGTGTAGCCCGAGTATGGGCGCGTGAAGAATATTTCGTGTCCCCTACTTGGAGAGTGAAGTGCGTTACATGTGGCGGTATGAGTTCGGACTCAGGAAGACTAAATGACTGTGTAATGTGTATGACGGTGGAAGGTATGCTGAAATACTAAATTGAGGCGAAGCAGGTGGGTTATCTCCTGCGGAGTGTTCTTAAGTGGTATGATCCTTATATGTATGTTATAAGATCTCGTGTGTAATTGAAGGGTACGTGTTGAAATTTGAAAATTCGGGTCGCTCAAGAGGGTGGACTCAACTGATGTGGGGATGAATGCGAGATTTGTAGAGGATTACAGTACTAGATGATCTGTGTTTTCACAAACTTGTACAGGATTTGAGTTTAATCTCACTATGGCATTGTGGCATCATTAGAGTAAAAGTGTTATGAGTCGTTGAGTGTGTCTTGATATATGGCTTCGAGCCAAGTTTGGGAGTTTGCTATTAATTAGCTAATTGTACGGTCATGCGCTATGTTGGCTTCAGTTGGAGCGTGCGGGTGGGTCAGCTATGACTAGAGTAAAGGAAAATTGACAAAGGTTATATTATGTTCCATAAGGTATGAGAATCACAGAATGTCTAGAGTTGTTGTTGATAAAGAATGCTCGATGCATAGAGTAGGAAGTTGCTTGGTTGTATTGGGATGAGGATCTCATTTTGCGGTATCGGAGTGCCAATAAGGCACGAGTGGTTCTGTTCGTTATGTCAGCTAATTTGCAGTTTGAATAAGAGTGAATGACTTTCGAAAATGGTTCCAATGTGTTCAAGAGTCCACAGGGAACAATCGGGTATCTTAAAGTTGCATGTGTGATTAGAAACTGTGTTTTCATCGAAAAGGTCGAGACTTGTGGTATTTTATGCTAATTATGGGATTCTATGTATTAGTATCTGGAAAGTAAAGGTAACGAATTTAGATTCGCAGGAAGTTCTTCAGAGTAAAGTATTCTGGAATGTGGTATTTCTGGGAACATTTGAGAGAGTATTCAGTGGCTTATGAGTCTTAGACAGTGTGGTCTTGTGCTTGGGTCTCGTGTAGTGAGCCTGGGTTAAGGAACTGTGGTGCTACAACAAGAGGGAATATCAAGTTGATGATGAATCAGAAGGGAAATTAGATAGATGGAATAGCTTGATAGTAGACCGAATCGGTATGGTAAGGATATGATTAATTCTTTGTATATGTTCGAGGTAATGAGCCTTTGCAGGTATTGTGCAGCAAAGCTTTTGAGTTCTGACAGCTTGCTTAGCTTGGTTTGGATAGAAGGGTTCAGTCCTGACAGTTTAGCTTGTACAAATGGAATTGGGAGAGAATTCTTGTTGGGTTTCACCGTGGTTTGGAGATGTGTATATCTTCTATGGGCATGCGAAGCATGGAATGTGTAATGATTTTTCTTCTAGATGGGATCAAGGGAAGTGCGTGATTAGTTGAGTGAGTAGATTTCTGTGGCTCGGAAAGGAGATAAAAGTTTTCATGTTATTCTTGGATGGTATGGTATATGCGGCATGTTGTAGAGGACCGAGACTGGCGTGTGCTGGGTTACAGTTCAGTTCTGAAAGGAAGTTCATAAGACTCCTAGGCAACGGGTAGCCTCAGATAATCAAGGAAATGATACTGCTAATTGGAAGTGATTTGACGAGAGTATACGTCTCAGGAAAAGGTAATGTGATTAAACTGATGATACTTCGGTAGTATTGCGGCACTTTTTTTTGTGGATCGACTGCTGATATCTGAGTTTGTTTGATGGCACAGGGGAATTTTTGAATATCTTCCGTGGAATGATTGGGTACTTGAGGTGTGATATATATTCATACGGCGGAATTTGGGATTTGGAGGCCCGAGCGGATCTTCCTTTGCTTGGAATGTTAGGTTTTGGATATGATGTTGGGGTGTAGACTGGCTGTCTCAGTGTTGGGTTATTCTAGACTATTGTGCTATGGGCTATGCCGGAAAATGCCACGGGTCGAGTGGCGAGGTGCATCGGATAATGTTCTAGCATAGTGGTTTGCATTTCCAAAGACCAACGGATGGCTGGGAAGGACTGCTTTTCTTAATTGGGCCTTCGTGATGGATGTCAGTGCATAGGTTTCTACCATTGTTTCAGTTCCGGTATTGAGGGACTTTTCGGATGCGTTTCTTGTGGCCGGGCATGTCTCCGGGCGAGGTTGTGGATTTCGACATTGATTTGGTGCCGGGCACCGTATCGTACGGCTCCGGCAGGAGTTATAGTAGTGGAAGGAGCACCTTCAGGCTTCCTTGGTAATGAGTTCGTTTGCAGGCCGATGTGGCTACGTATTCATCTTGAGTTGCTATTTTATGTTGTGAGACATTAGGATTTGTTGATTATGGGCACCTGTGGTGCGGTTCTATTGGGGATTCATAGTGAAAGTCGAGCGGGAAGAGTAATTGGATGTTGCTCGGTAAATGGAGTGTTGGTTATGACCTATCGGGTTGCGTGTCGTATGTTATTTGTTTCACCGCGGGTGTAATGAATTGCTTGGGTTTCAGATATCAAATTGTGCGTGGCTGTCGATTTTGAGCATAGTGACCTGAGGTGTTTCGTGGGTAACAGTGTTTGGATAGGATCGTGCATTGTGGCGAGGCCACGTGGAGATATGACCTTTCGGGGTAGATTCAGGTGTTCTATTTCTATGATGTGAGACGGGGTCTCAGCCTTGTGTGGTGATGGTACTGATGAGCTTGAGGTACAACTCTTTCGTTTGAGTCATTTTTCGTGATTTGAGTATGTTCAGACCGTTTCTTATTGATGCGCGTATTATGCAAGTTGTGGCTTAGGCCTGCATTGAGGTGTCATACCACCAGAGTGGTGTGTTGGGTTCGAGGTGATCGTTGGGGTCATTAATGAACACGAATGGATTTGATTTCAGCTTGTTGGGAGGATAAAATCGAGGTTCGGCTCGGAATCTGCTGTGGTATTAGTCAAAAGGGAAGTGGCTTCATGAAAGGTTGATCTGAGAAATTGATTACGGTTTATCACGTGTTTCATTTATCGTTGCCAGTATATGAAAGTGTTGGAATAAGACCTTAGTTGATAAGAGGTTTTCTACCGGTATTCGGGTATTGTGGACAACTGTTGTGAATAAAAGTTATCGTTTCGAGCGTTTGGGTTATGGGGGCTATCATGTGATTGCACCTGAGGTTTGCAGGTATGGGTTATTACAGCTGGTTCGGGCTTATTCTGAATATAGATGTGAGGTTCTGACTTTTGTGTATGATTGCGGAAAGTGTAATATGGTTCTATGGTTTATGGACTAGATGGATTGTGGAATTTCAGCTATGTTGTGTTATCGGATCTATGCGAGATAGGGTGACGTGGGATCAACCCCGGGTATATGCTTGGTCAGGTCATTCAGCTATTGGTTGGCTTCTAGGACAACTCTAGGTACGCTCGTGGACGAGCGATTGTTTAAGTTGGGGAGGATGTGACGATCCGACCCGTCATCTCAGGAGCTACCGCCCCGTTTCCCCCATTTTATGCTTCTTCATGTTTCGTTATCGGTATTTGGTGTGTTAGAGTTGATTTGGATTGGTTTTGATAAGGAATGAGACACTTAGTCTCTTTAAGGAAGGCTTGGTTTGGAAAAGTCAACCGGAGGTTGACTTATGAGTTATAGGGATCGGATGTGATTTCCGGTGATTCGGTTAGCTTCGGGGGATGATTTGTGACTTAGGAGTGTGATCGGAATTGATTTTGGAGGTCCGGTGTAGAATTAGGCTTGAATCGGCGAAGTTAGTGTTTTGGCGAATTCCGGTTGCTAGGTGAGATTTTGATCCGAGGGTCGGAATGGAATTCCGAGAGTTGCAGTAGCTTTGTTAGGTGATTTGGGATGTGTGTGCAAAATTTCAGATGATTCGGAGGTGGTTTGATTGGGTTTTTGATCGAATGCGAGTTTCGGAAGAATTTGAAGAACTTAGGCTTGGATTTGATGTAATTTGATGGTTTTAGTGTTAATCGTGGTGTTTTTATGATTGGAACAAGTTTAAATAATGTTTTAGGACGTATTGCTATTTTTTGTTGAGGTCTTGGAGGCCTCGGGGTGAGTTCGGATGGTTAAAAGGAGAATTTTGGAATTTTTCATGTGCTAAGTCTGCTGCTTCTGGTATGTTTTCGCTTCTGCGGAATTTGGACCGCAGAAGCGGTATCGCTTATGCGATTGGGGAACCGCAGAAGCGGTTGGAGCTTGAGTTGGGTTTTCCACAGAAGCGGAAGTTTGGGCCGCAGAAGCGGTCCCGCTGGTGCGATTTCTGGGTCGCAGAAGCGGTCGAAGTCTTTAAATGGAAACCCGCAGAAGCGGTATAAAAGTCGCAGAAGCAGCCCCGCATAAGCGGGAACGGGACCGCATAAGCGAAAAAGAGCTGGGCAGAAAAGATTTTTAAAATAACATTTTATCCGCGACCTAAGGGTATTTTCCTCCATTGTTGAACATCTTGAGAGCTTTTTTGGGAGCAATTGAAGAGGGTTTCGACTGAGATTGACTAGAGGAAAGTTTTATGAGTTAAAAAAAACATGATTATATGTGAAATTAACCTAGAAATTCATGGAAATTAAGCCTAAAATTGATGAACTAGGGCTTGGGATTTTGAGATGTTAAATTGGGATTTGATGGGTCATTTGAGCTCGGATTTGAGAGTTCTTGGTATGTATGAACTCGTGAGAAAATGAGGAATCCATTGATGTTAATTTTCTGATTTTCCGAGAAGTGGGCCCGGGGCTCGAGTTTTGCTAATTTCGAGATTCTTGATATTTTTTGATTTGTTTTCGATTGGGTATTGTTCCCTTAGCATATTGTGATGTATTCGCTCTGATTTTGGTTAGATTTGACGCGCGTGGAGGCCGATTTGATGGGGCAAGGGCGTCGCGAGCTAGAGATTTCATCGGTTCGAGGTGAGTAATGATTGTAAATGATATCCTGAGGGTTTGAAACCCCGGATTTGCACGTCGTAGTGCAATATTGAGGTGACTTACACGCCGGATAGCGAGCGTGGGGTAGAGCATCGTTGGGGATTGTGACTTGGTCCGTCCCGATTATTTATTTTGTCGCGTATTTGACTGAAACTTATTTGATATTATCATGACTTTGGCTGATTGCCATACTTGGGGCTTATTGCCGACTGTTCAAAATCCTTGTGAGCTATCATCACTGTTTTCCTCACTATTTGAAATATTATTTGAACTCAGTCCATTTGAATTACACTGTTTCATGAACTCAGCAATATTTTTACTCAACCTTGAGTTTTAACTGATGTTTGAACTATTGTTTGAGCTGAGCATTATTGTCTTTACTGATGCCTGAGGGGCTTATGATTATTTTTGGACTGATTGAGGCCGAGGACCACATGTGAGGATATGTCGAGTGATGTGAGAGCCCCTCCGGAGTCTGCACCCCAACAGTGAGCGCAGGTACCCATCTAGAGCGGATAAATGTTAGACAGTGGTAACAATGGCACTGTTGTACGTGTTTTGGTCAGGTAACAATGACTGACCAGTGGTAACAATGGCACTGTAATACGCGTTTTGGTCAGGTAACAATGGCTGACCGGTCAGGTAACAATGACTGACCAGGAACATAAATCATGCCCGAGGGGCCGGTACTATTTTGAGATATTGCCCGAGGGGCGAACTTTTATGTGCTCATCTTGCATACTTGTTTGCCTCTTTACCTGTTATACCGTGGTATTTGTGCTCGAGGGGCAGATTTTCTGTGCGTATCAGCACTAACTGTTTTGAAATTGTTTTCGTAAACACTGAAAAGATCGTTTTTAAAAGAGATTTGGACTGAGCCAAGGTATTTCTAAAGATTTCACAGATTTCACTATTTTTCTCAGAAAATTGCACCCGGCTTCTGTATAGCATGTTGGTTGCTTTACGTGATTTCTTGCTGCTCAGTTATTATTTACTTTTATTACTCACTGAGTTGGAGTACTCACTTTACTCCCTGCACCTCGCGTGCAGATGCAGGTATTGTTCACCCGGTAGTGGGTTTTGAGCTAGTTGAAGGTATTGCTATCGTAGCTGAGCAGAGTGTCCGCTAGCGTTCGCGGCACCGGATTACTTCCTTTGGTTCTAAATTTTATTGCGTATGTTGTTGGCCCTATAGTTGTATTTAGACTTCTCTAGATGCTCGTGACTTGTGACACCCCGGTCGGGCTGTGTTGGGTTGTAAACTTCGTTAATTAATGTCCTTAAGTCGTATTTTGCTATTCATTTATGTTTAACTACTTTGAAAGGGACTATTTGGGTTAGTTGGCTGGCCTTGTCTTCATGAGAGGCGCCATCACGACTAGTGCGAGGTTTTGGGTCGTGACAAGACTCCTGGACGGGCCCCTCACGACCCAAGCGCAATATCAAGCCATCTCGTGGCATCATAAACAGGTCCTCGACCTGATATCAATATCAAGCCGCCTCGTGGCGTACAATCTCAGGCCCTCGGTCTCATAAGCAGTATCAGTGTATCACCGCTACGGCGTGCAGCCCGACCCAAAAGAAATCCTCACAACACAGGCCCTCGGCCTTACTCAGTCAAAAATCACATAAGCCTCTCGGGCAACAGTAAAACAGTGTTTCTCGGCCCAAAACATCGTTTAAATATCATTTGAGTATTAAAACTGAGTGAACATGGCTGAGTTTTGAAAACGGTGAAAAATAACATGATTGAGTTGAAGTAATAAGTCAAAATAGTGAGGAAATATCAACAAAAACCCCCCGAAGGGCTAAAATAGTTTGCACGAAGCCCAAATATGGCATGCAGCCCAATAATGATGATAACAAATAGATTTCAGTCAAATACGCAGCAAAATCATCAATCGGGACGGACCAAGTCGCAGTCGCCAGTAGTGCACGACCCCACGCTCGTCATCAAGCGTGTGCCTCACCTCAATATAACACTACGATCTGCAATCCGGGGTTTCAAACCCTCAGAACATCATTTACAATCATTACTCACCTCGAACCGGCTTATTCTCTAGCTCGCGACGCCTTTGCCCCTCGAATCGGCCTCCACGCGCGTCGAATCTATCCAAAACCAGAACGAGGGCATCAAAATATGCTAAGCGAACAAAGCCCAAGAGAAAACAATCAATAATGGGCACAAATCCCGAAATTACCAAAACCCGAGCCCCGGGCCCACTTCTCGAAACTCTGAAATTTTTATATCAATAGATTCCTCGTCTTCCCATGAGATCGTACATATCAAATTTACCAAAATCCGACCTCATATGGTCACTCTAACTCTAAAAATTCACTCTCCAATTTCAAGCCCTAATTTCTAAACTCTTCCTCTAATTTCCCACAAATTTTCATGATTACACAATGAAATAATCACCATAGACACAAGGTGTAAAGCCCAGGTAGCTTACCTCTGTGGATACACTTGATCCCCTCTTGAAATCACAGCTTGGAGCTCCAAAATCGCACCAAAATGGTGAACAAATGACTGAATATCGCGAAGGGGCATTTTTATACATTCTGCCCAGCATTTCCGCACCTGCGATCCCATAAGCGCATCTGCGCCCCTGCTTCTGTGGAGTTTACTAATGACACCAGGCGCCGCATCTGCGGCCCCTCAACCGCATCGACGGTACCGCATTTGTGGTTCAACGTCCGCTTCTATAGAATCACTTGAGTTCCCAAAAATCGTATCTGCGATAAACAATCCGCACCTACGGCTCCGCAGGTGCGGGCCCTCAACCGCATCTGCGGTTCCAGACAATTCTCCACTAATCCGCTTCTGAGACAAAATATCCGCTTATGTGGCACCACATCTGCGGTCCCCAATCCACAGATGCGGAAATACCAGAAGCAGCAATATCAGTTGCTACAACAAGGTTCCAAACTTTTCCAAAATTATTCCGAAATCACCCCGAGGCCCCTGGGACCTCAACCAAAAGCACAAGCATATTCTAATACCTTATTCAAACTTGTACCGACCTTCAAATCATCTCAAACAACATCAAATCACCCAAAACACATCGGATTCAAGCCAAACTTTCTAGAATATTCCAAATTCCGCTTTTGATCAAAAACCCAACCAAACCACGTCCGAATGACCTGAAATTTTGCACACACATCCCAAATGACATAACAAAACTATTGAAACTTCCAGAATTTCATTCCGACCTCTATATCAAAATGTCACCTATCAATCGGAAAATGCCGAAATCTTAATTTCGCCAATTCAAGCCTAAACCTTCCACGGACTTCCAAAATGCATTTCGATCACGCTCCTAAGTCCAAAATCACCTAATGGAGCTAACCAAATCATAAAATTTCCGATCCGAGATCATATGAAACAAGTCAAATCTTGGTCAAACCTTTCAATTTTCAAGCTTCAAACAGAGAACTGCTCTTCCAAATTCATTCCGATTACCCTGAAAACCAAAGCCACCGGTTTACATAAGTCATAATATACTACACGGGGAAAGTCATGCCCGAGAACTGGCGAGCAAAGTGCAAAAACTTAAAACAACCGGTCGGGTCGTTACAAATGTTTCGCAAAATATAACCACAACATTAAGACAATACTACATCGAAATGGGGCACCATTTATGCATTTCTCTGAGCTTACATTTTAATTATTTTGACTCTTAATATTATAATATATATATCTGCTAGTCAAAAGTGTATAAAATAACTGACTTGTTTTGCATTCCTCCAAGATTGCATGATTTTTTGTCCGAAGAGAAAAATGGCTCATCACAAGGAGAAGAAGTTTCTGGGGTTCAATTCGATGTTGCTTTCCCTATAGGATCAGATGAAGAGAATACAAATATTAGTAGGTCATCCGATATTTGTATTTTCAAGTTCTTGGGTGGAAGAACAATTTCATGCTATCTGAGTTACGGTTACCAAGAGCGTTAACGAATTGTCTTGTAGTTGTATAATTCGATGTTGCTTTCCCTACATGATCAGGTGAAGAGAATACAAATATTAGTAGTGTAACGACCCGACCGGTCGTTTTGAGCATTAGCAATTCGTTCAGCAGCCTGAGGCCGTGAGCAACTTCATTTCAGGTATTATGACTTGTGCGCGTGGTCGGAATTGAATTTTGGGAAGTCCAGAGTTGAATTGGCAGGAGAATTGTCATTTCGGAAAGTTAAAGTTGAAAGAATGAACTAGGACTGGATTTTTGAGTAAACGACCTCAGAATTGGGATCTAAAGGTTTCAGCAGGTTCGTATGATAATTTCGGACTTGGGAGTATGTCCGGTTCGGGTTTCGGATAACCCGGGAGCATTTTGGTGCCTATTGTGAAAGTTAGCATTTTAGAAGAAATGTCATAAGTTTGGCTTGAAGTGCATTTCACTGTTATCGATGTCCGTTTGGGATTTCAAGACTGTGAATAGCTCCGTATGGTGATTCCGGAGTTGGGGGCGTGATCGGAAGTGAATTCGGAGGTCCGTGGGTCATTTTGGAACCATTTGGCTAAAGATAGAAATTTTAAGGTTATTGAGAAGTTTGACCGGATGTGGACTTTCTGATATAGGGTTCGAAATCCAATTTCGAAAGATGGAGTAGGTCTGTAATGTCGAATATGACTTATACGCAAAATTTGAGGTCAAACGGACGTGATACATCGGAAATAGAAGTTTGAATTTTTGAAGTTCATTAAGTTTGGATTGGAGGTCGATTCATGATTTTAGCGTTGTTTGATGTGATTTGAGGCCTCGAGCGAGTCCGTATTATGTTTTGGGATTGGCTCGTATGTTTGGTTGGGGTCCGGGGGGCCTCGGGTGGATTCCGGGTGGTTAACGGATCGAAATTGGGATTTTTGGATAGCTGAAGGATCTGGTTGGTGGTATTTTCGCTTTTGCGGTGGTTTAACCGTAGAAGCGGCCCCGTAGAAGCGGAAAGGGAGCCGCTGAAGTGATTTTTTTCAAGGGCTCGAGGACCGCAGATGCGGTCAAGGTCCCGCTTCTGCGGAAAAATGGTCGAAGAAGCGGAAGTGAGCAGCTTGGAGTGGACCGCAGATGCGGTCAGAGTTCCGCAGAAGCGGGACCACATCTGCGGAAGGCATATCGCAGAAGCGAAAGAGGGCGGCCTAGGGAGGACCGCAAATGCGGCATTTAACCGCACCTGCGGAACCGCAGAAACGGTCAAGGGACCGCAGGTGCGGAAACAGCTGAGGCAGTGAGGTCTTTAAAAATTCAAGGTTGGGTTCATTTCAACCCCATTTTCTTCCATTGGAGTCGATGGGAGCAGCTTTGAGGTGCCATTTTCGTCACTCATCATGAGGTAAGTAATTTATGCTAGCTTTGAGTTGAATACAAAGTTTATACATGGATTTAGGCAAGGAAATTATGAAAAAAGTTAGGTTTTGGTGGAAAACCTAGGAATTTGCATTTCCTCGAATTTGACCACGATATTGAGTATGGAATTTAGTGAAAATTATATATTTGAGTTCATAAGGTCATGGTTAATCTTTATCTTCGAAAAATTTCGGATTCCGGGCACGTGGGCCCGAGGGCGTTTTGGGTAACTTTTCGATCGGAGTTAGGAATTTCTATAAATTAGATTGTAACGAATATTTGAGCATATATTAATGGATTTGCATAACCGTTGGCTAGTTTTGAAGCATGGTGCATCAATTAGAGTCTTCGGAAGGGCGTGGAATGCCGGTTGTGGATCTTCGGAGCGAGGTGAGTCTCCTTTCTAACCTTGTAAGAAGGAATTGTCCCCATAGGTGAAATAATTGATTATGTGCTCCTAATTGTGGGGGCTACGTACACACGAGGTGACGAGAGTCCGTGCGTAGCTACTATTATGCTATTGTCCGGGTAGTCTAGGACCCAAAAACATGTTGTACTTTGAATATTTGTAATCTTATGGATATTTGAATTGCTTAAACCACATCAAAATAGTAAATGAATTTCTAACAAGATCTAAACCTCATTTTCTTAAATCGTTGAAAGAGAATTAGCTTTTCTTTGAATAATTGCCCCATGTTGGCTTCATGATTGAATGTCTCTACGTATTTATTTTGGAACGGGCCGAACGCCTCGGCAGATTAAATAGATGCATCTATAGGCGCGCCGTCGACCCTCGGCAAGTGCACAGTTTAATTCTGTTGGATCGGGCCGTCGCCTCGGCATTATATGCGCATGCTTGTATTGCTGCCTTGAACTTGATTAAGTTATTATTGCCTCTTCATAGCTTGAAAACATTTGGATAATTACGAAAAGGAATTTTGGAAATTTGCCTATAAAATAATTAATTGTTTATTTGTTTCCTTCTATTGGATTAAAAATCATGCTTATAGAAATCTGCGATTTAATGTTTTATTTATATCACATTATTGGACCCTTAGTATGTGTCGAAGTCGACCCTCCCGTCTCTACTTCTTCGAGATTAGGAGGGATACTCGTTGAGTACACGTTGTTTACGTACTCATACTACACTTCTGTGCATTTTTGTTACACAGGTATATGTTACTCTAGCGGCCTAATGGGCATAGCAGCACGGATGATTTGGGGACTAGGTGAGTTGCATTATTCGAGGCGGCCCGCAGCTAGTAAAGCCCCTTCCAGTAAATTGTATTTTCTTACTGTCCACTGTATTCCGGACGGATGTTGTATTGTATTTTATTTCCTTATCAGTAGATGCTCATGCACTTGTTACACCGGGTACTGTGATGGTTTTTAAATATTTTGTATTGATTGCTAGTATTTAATTTGAATTGAAGCAGTTATCTTTTTACTTATGAAATTTAAAGGAAAATCTTGGTTTTCAAAATGTAAATGGAGTTATAAGTATTGGTGGCTTGCCTGACAGCGGTGTCCGGCGCCATCACGACCCTTAGTGGATTTTTGGGTCGTGACAACATGGTATCGGAGCACTAGGTTCCTAGGGTCGCATGAGTCATGAGCAAGTCTAGTAAAGTCTTGCGGATCGGTACGGAGACGTATGTACTTATGCTCGGGAGGCTGCAGGACTGTTAGGAGTACTTCCCTTCTTGATTCCTTATCGTGCGATTTGATCCCCGGAGGCGTATGCCTTTAATTCATTCCTACTCAATCTTACGCGACGCAAAGCGCTTGTTATAAATCGAGAATTGAAGAGTCATGATGGTACTACGGATGTAGTGCGGGATGTTTCTCCCGGTATAGTTGACTAGATTATTATCGTCGCCTTATGGAAGGATATTTTAATGTTTCAGCTCTGTAATGGTACTTCTGAGGGCTTTGGGGCTAGGCACAAGTTGCCATGATGCCTATGAATGACTGCTCCGCAGTAGTGATATGATGGTAGGATGTTGCCCACGTGTCGGGGCAGTGAATGACTTGAAGGGAGGTTTACTCAGTGCATAACCAAGAGATTCAGTATTTTATTCCTGGCAGGGGAAAGGCAATCGAACTAAGGATGGTCAGATGTGGGCTGGTGGAAGTAATGAGACTTGGTATTTGCAAGCGTAGTGGAGTTTTCTTCTATGTTGGGGTGTTGTTGTCCTAATTGAACGTATTAAGTGTGTCGGTGTTATAATCTTCTACAATTCGCCTTTGGGGCAAGAAATTGTGAATAGTATCGGAGATGCAACTGTCAGATATCGCAGGGTGCGGAGGTTCAGAATTGAATCACTATTTCTAATGTTGGCGGTTCGAGAAAGATGACCTTCGGAAAGGTTTAAAGTTAGTAGCGATTTGTGGACTCAAGTACTATGAAGATAGATTTTGTTAAGGCAACAACCGGGCAACAACAAATGATAAATGCGTGCGGGAAGTGTCAGGCGGAGTTTTAAACTTCTGAAAGGCCAGGTGTATGGGTAATCTTTATCATCGAAAAATTTTGGATTCCGGGCACGTGGGCCCGAGGGCGTTTTGGGCAACTTTTCTATCGGAGTTAGGAATTTCTATAAATTAGATTGTAACGAATATTTGAGCATATATTAATGGATTTGCGTAACCGTTGGCTAGTTTTGAAGCATGGTGCATCAATTAGAGTCTTCAGAAGGGCGTGGAATGCCGATTATGGATCTTCGGAGCGAGGTGAGTCTCCTTTCTAACCTTGTAAGAGGGAATTGTCCCCATAGGTGAAATAATTGATTATGTGCTCCTAATTGCGGGGGCTACGTACGCACCAGGTGACGAGAGTCCTTGGCGTAGCTACTATTATGCTATTGTCCGAGTAGTCTAGGACCCAAAAACATGCTATACTTTGAATATTTGTAATGTTATGGATAGTTGAATTGCTTAAACCACATCAACATAGTAAATGAATTTCTAACAAGATCTAAACCTCATTTTCTTAAATCGTTGAAAGAGAATTAGCTTTTCTTTGAATAATTGCCCCATGTTGGCTACTTGATTGAATGTCTCTACGTGTTTATTTTGGAACGGGTCGAACGCCTCGGCAGATTAAATAGATGCATCTATAGGCGCGTCGTCGACCCTCAGCAAGTGCACAGTTTAATTCTGTTGGATCGGGTCGTTGCCTCGGCATTATATGCGCATGCTTGTATTGCTGCCTTGAACTTGATTAAGTTATTATTGCCTCTTCATAGCTTAAAAATATTTGGATAATTACGAAAAGGAATTTAGAAAATTTGCTTATAAAAGAATTAATTGTTTATTTGTTTCATTCTATTGGATTAAAAATCGTGTTTATAGAAATCCGCGATTTAATGTTTTATTGATATCACATTATTGGACCTTAGCATGTGTCGAAGTCGACCATTTCGTCTCTACTTCTTCGAGATTAGGAGGGATACTCATTGAGTACATGTTGTTTACGTACTCATACTACACTTCTGTGCATTTTTGTTGCACAGGTATATGTTACTCTAGCGGCCTACTGGGCATAGCAGCACGGATGATTTGGGGACTAGGTGAGTTGCATTATTCGAGGCGGCCCGCAGCTAGTAAAGTCCCTTCCAGTAAATTGTATTTTCTTACTGTCCACTGTATTCCGGACGGATGTTGTATTGTATTTTATTTCCTTATCAGTAGATGCTCATGCACTTGTTACACCGGGTTCTGTGATGGTTTTTAAATATTTTGTATTGATTGCTAGTATTTAATTTGAATTGAAGCAGTTATCTTTTTACTTATGAAATTTTAAAGGAAAATCTTGGTTTTCAAAATTGTTAAAATTGGAGTTTAATTAAGTATTTGGTTGGCTTGCCTGACAGTGGTGTCCGGCGCCATCACGACCCTTAGTGGATTTTTGGGTCGTGACAACATGGTATCAGAGCACTAGGTTCCTAGGGTCTCACGAGTCATGAGCAAGTCTAGTAAAGTCTTGCGGATCGGTACGGAGACGTATGTACTTATGCTCGGGAGGCTGCAGGACTGTTAGGAGTACTTCCCTTCTTGATTCCTTATCGTGCGATTTGATCCCCGGAGGCGTATGCCTTTAATTCATTCCTACTCAATCTTACGCGACGCAAAACGCTTGTTATAAATCGAGAATTAAAGAGTCATGATGGTACTACGGATGTGGTGCGGGATGTTTCTCCCGGTATAGTTGACTAGATTATTATCGTCGCCTTATGGAAGGGTATTTCAATGTTTCAGCTCAGTAATGGTACATCTAAGGGCTTTGGGGCTAGGCACAAGTTGCCATGATGCCTATGAATGACTGCTCCGCAGTAGTGATATGATGGTAGGATGTTGCCCACATGTCGGGGAAGTGAATGACTTGAAGGGAGGTTTACTCAGTGCATAACCAAGAGAATCAGTATTTTATTCCCGACAGGGGAAAGGCAATCGAACTAAGGATGGTCAAATGTGGGCTGGTGGAAGTAATGAGACTTGGTATTTGCAAGCGTAGTGGAGTTTTCTTCTATGTTGGGGTGTTGTCCTAATTGAACGTATTAAGTGTGTCAATGTTATAATCTTCTACAATTCGCCTTTGGGGCAAGAAATTGTGAATAGTATCGAAGATGCAACTGTCAGATATCGCAGGGTGTGGAGGTTCAGAATTGAATCAGTATTTCTAATGTTGGCGGTTCGAGAAAGATGACCTTCGGAAAGGTTTAAAGTTAGTAGCGATTTGTGGACTCAAGTACTATGAAGATAGATTTTGTTAAGGCAACAACCGGGCAACAAAAAATGATAAATGCATGCGGGAAGTGTCAGGCAGAGTTTTAAACTTCTGAAAGGCCAGGTGTATGGGTAATCTTTATCATCGAAAAATTTTGGATTCTGGGCACGTGGGCCCGAGGGCGTTTTGGGCTACTTTTCTATCGGAGTTAGGAATTTCTATAAATTAGATTGTAACGAATATTTGAGCATATATTAATGGATTTGCGTAACCGTTGGCTAGTTTTGAAGCATGGTGCATCAATTAGAGTCTTCAGAAGGGCATGGAATGCCAGTTATGGATCTTCAGAGCGNTCAGTGACTGATAGGTATAGTATAAAGGCTTCCTGGCGTTGTAGGCACTAGAATGGAGTCCGTTTATTTTGTCAAAAGCTTTCTGGCGGGCTTCATCCCATTTTCCTGCAAATTTTGATTTAGAAATTTGTGTATCGGCTCGCAAGTGGTTATACAAGAGAAAGGATATCACATTATTGGACCCTTAGTATGTGTCGAAGTCGACCATCTCGTCTCTACTTCTTCGAGATTAGGCGGGATACTCATTGAGTACACGTTGTTTACGTACTCACACTACACTTCTGTGCATTTTTGTTGCACATGTATATGTTAGTCTAGCGGCCTACTGGGCATAGCAGCACGGATGATTCGAGGACTAGGTGACTTGCATTATTCGAGGCGGCCCGTAGCAAGTAAAGCCCCATCCAGTAAATTGTATTTTCTTACTGTCCACTGTATTCCAGACGGATGTTGTATTGTATTTTATTTCCTTATCAGTAGATGCTCATGCACTTCTGACACCGGGTTCTGGGATGGTTGTTAAATATTTTGTATTGATTGCTAGTATTTAATTTGAATTGAAACAGTTATCTTTTTACTTATGAAATTTAAAGGAAAATCTTGGTTTTCAAAATTATTAAAATTGGAGTTTAATTAATTATTTGGTTGGCTTGCCTGACAGCGGTGTCCGACGCCATCACGACCCTTAGTGGATTTTTGGGTCGTGACAAGTAGGTCATCCGATACTTGTATTTTCAAGTTCTTGGGTGGAAGAACAATTTCATGCTATCCGAGTTATGGTTACCAGGAGCGTTACAACGAATTGTCTTATAGTTGTGTAATTTTCTCAAAATAATTTAAATATAACTAAATAATATATATTTAACGTGCAATTGCCGTGCATTTCAAAAATATTTCTAGAACCTAATGTTGTCTTTAAGATTATAATGATGGTAGTACCTAAAATTTATATCTAATATAGTATCATTTAAATGTGCATTTAAATTTTGTACGTAAATTCTATATATAGAAGGTGTATTTGATTTAAATGGTAAATGAACTATGTATATCTAGATAATCAAATTAATATAATGTTCCGCAAAATATAATCACAACAGTAAGACAATACTACTTCGAAATAGGGCACCATTTATGCATTTCTTCGAGCTTACATTTTAAGTATTTTGACTCTTAATACTATAGTATATATCTGCTAGTCAAAAGTGTATAAATAACTGACTTGTTTTGCTTTCCTCCAAGATTGTGTGATTTTTGTTCGAAGAGAAGAATGGTTAATCACAAGGAGAAGAAGTTTGTGGGGTTCAATTCGATGTTGCTTCCCTATAGGATCTATCACGACCCAATTCCCACCCGGTCGTGATGGCGCCTCTCGTGAAGACAAGGCCAGCCAACAGAAAAATCAACACTGCTTTTGACAATTTCTTAGCATAACAGGTTCAAACTATAGATACTGATTAATCATAAGTACGGAAATAAACGAAACATAACGGGGAAAAACCATCCCAAACTCCCCGATGATCGGGGTGTCACAAGTCACGAGCTACTACAGAGTTAATGAAAATACTACAAGTCTGGAAACATAGTCTGAAGATGAATAAAATATGCAGAAGATAAGGAAGAAACGGGGCTGTGGACGTCGACAGCTACCTCGTCTCTCCTAGTCCGCCTGGTCTGGAAGGAAATCAGCGCTCAGGTACGAACTCAGTTGTGCCTGTCTCTGCACACATGGTGCAGGAAGTAATGTGAGTACTCCGACCCAGTGAGTAATAAAATTAAATAACGATTGAGAACATAAAATACCACAAGGGCACAAATAATGCTATCTCAAGAAACAACATTAGATAAAAAGTAGAAACCAGTGAGATATAGGAAGAAAAATCTTTTTGAAAACAGTTAAAAATCAATCATACTCAACCAGTAAGTCAGCCATTGTTACCTGACCGGTCAACCATTGTTACCTGACCAAACGCGTGTTACAGTACCATTGTTACCACTGGTCAGACATTGTTACCCGACTGGTCAGTCATTGTTACCTGACCAAACGCGTATACCAGTGTCATTGTTACCACTGTTCAATATTTAATCACTCTAGATGGGTATCCACGCTCACTGTGGGTGTGCAGACTCCGGAGGGGCTCCTACAGCCCAAGCGCTATCAACAAGGCCTGAAAGCCTGAACTTTATCAATACGAGGCCTGAAAGCCTCCTCACCTCACTTATCATGCCCTCATATAAGGCCTCGGCCTCAATCAGTCTAGGAATAGTCAACAGCCCCTCGGGCAACAGTAAAGCAATAATACTCAGCTCAAACAATAGTTCAATATTAGTTTAAAACTCCAAGTTTGAGTAAATACGGCTGAGTTCAAGAAACAGTGTAAATCACATGGACTGAGTCCAAATAATATTTCAAACAGTGATGATAGTTCATAAAGAGTTCAAACAGTCAGCAATAAGCCCCAAATATGGCAATAAGCCCAAATCATAGTGAAAAAAACAAGTCATTGCTAATACGCAGTAAAATATCATCTGGACGGACCAAGTCACAATCCCCAATAGTAAATGACCCTGCGCTCGTCATGGAACGCGTGTCTCATCTCAACATAGCACCAAGTTGTGCAAGTCCGGGGTTTTCAAACCCTCAGAATATCATTTAAAATCATTACTCACCTCTAGCCGGTAAAAGTCTAGCTCGCTATGCCTTTTCCCCTTGAATCGACCTCCTCGCGCATCGAATCTGATCAAAACCACAAGGAATACATCACAATAGGCTAATGGGTCATAACCCAATCGAAAAGACTCGAAAAAATATCAAAAATCACGAAGTTGGCAAAACCCGAGCCCCGGGCCCACTACTTGAAAAATTACGAAATTCACATCTCCGGATTCCTCATCTCGCCACGAGTCTATACATATCAAAATCATCGAAATCGGGGTCCATTTGACCCCTCAAATCCCTATTTTAAACTCTCTTAAATTCAAGCCCTAAACCACCATTTTTGACCTTTGATTCCTTGATTATTCAGTCCAAATTCATGTCTATACACCATAAAATCAAGCTCTAAGTCCAAGAGTTCATACCTTATAATAGCCCTCGAATCCCTCTTCAAAATCGCCCCAAAGCTCCAAAAGTTCGGAGTCCAAAATGTCACTCTTTCAAAAATTCGCGAAGAAGATGTTCTCACTTAACCTGCCAGTTATTTCCGCTTCTGCGGATAAATTCCCGCTTTTGCGCCTTCCGCTTATTCGGTCAACGTCCGCTCCTGCGTACCTTTCACTTAAGGCGACTTTCCACTTCTGCGGTCCAACTTCGCATCTGCGGGACCGCTTAAGCGACCTAATGTCCCGCTTCTGCGGAACCTGACCTGGGCTCCTATTTCCGCTCCTGCGAGGCCTAGCTCGCTTCTGCGAGACCGCATCTGTGATCTCCTTTCCGCAGATGCGGAAACACCTGCTGCAACCAAAAACCTGCAATTTTCCAACTTCAAATTCCTTCCGATAGCCACCCGAAATCACCCCGAGGCCCCCGGGACCTCAATCAAAGTTACCAACACATCTTAAAACATTATTCAAACTTGTTCCAATCCTCAAAACACGTCAAACAACGCTAAAACCCTTAAATTACATCGAATTCAAGCCTAAGTTTCTTCAAAACTTCCGCAATACGCATTCGATCAAAACCCGACCAAAACATCTCCGAATGACCTGAAATTTTGACACATCCAAAATCACCTAACGGAGCTACTGCAACTCTCGTAATTCCATTCCGATCCTCGGATCAATATCTCACCTACCAACCGGAATTTGCAAAAATACTAACTTCGCCAATTCAAGCCTAATTCTACACCGGACCTCCAAAACCAATTCCGATCACGCTCCTAAGTCACAAATCATCCCCCGAAGCTAACCGAATCACCGGAAATCACATCCGAGTCCTCTAACTAACTAGTCAACTTCCAGTTGACTTTTCCAAAACAAGCTTTCCTTAAAGAGACTAAATGTCTCATTTCCTACCAAAACCAAACCAATCCAACTCGATTACCTCCAATACCGATAATGAAGCATAGAGAAACATAATATGGGGAAAACGGGGCGGTAACTCACGTGACGACGGGCCGGGTCGTCACAGGATCAGATGAAGAGATACAAATATTAGTAGCTCATCCGATACTTGTATTTTCAAGTTCTTGGGTGGAAGAACAACTTCATGTTATCCGAGTTACGGTTACCAGGAACATTACAACGAATTGTCTTATAGTTGTATAATTTTTTTTAAAACAATTTAAATATAACTAAATAATATATATTTAACGTGCAATTACAGTGTCATTTCAAAAGTACTTTTAGAATTTAATGTTGTCTTTAAGATTATAATGATGGTAGTACCTAAAATTTATATCTAATATAGTATCATTTAAATGTGCATTTACATTTTGTACGCAAATTCTATATATTGAAGGTGTATTTGATTTAAAGGGTAAATGAACTATTGTATATCTAGATATTCAAATTAATATAATATTCCGCAAAATATAACCGCAACAGTAAGACAATACTACTTCAAAATGGGGCACCATTTATGCATTTCTTCGAGTTATATTTTAACTATTTTGTGTGATGACCCAAAAGGTCATCTAATCTTTTAGGACCCAATTCGGGGTTCCGAGGTCTTCAAAACCTAATTCTCTTTCTCTTCAATTTGTGTGCGCAGTCCAGGCTCTTTTCCGGAAAGCCTCTTTGTGAAATTTGAGAAAAATATTGAGTTTTTCCTTTAAACATTAATTTAAGTTGACTTCCGTCAATATTTTGAGTAAACGGACCCAAACCCGTGGTTTGACGGTCCCGGAGGGTCCGCAGGAAAAAATGGGACTTGGGCGTATGCTCTGAATTGAATTCCGAGATCCCTAGCCCGAGAAATGAATTTTTGAAGAAAATTTTTAATTGAAAATATAATGGTTTTTAGAAATTGAATAATGTTTGGACTTGTTGGTATCGGGCCCGTATTTTCGCTCTGGAGCCCGATACAGGTCCGTTATAATATTTATACCTTATCTGTGAAATTTGGTGAGAAACGGGACTGATTTAACGTGATTCGGACGTCCGGTTGTGAAATGGAAACTTTAAGTGTTCTTGAGAATTTCATTGATTTTGATGCTAAATTCGTAGTTCTAGGTGTTATTTTGGCGATTTGATCGTACGAGCAAGTTCGTATAATGTGTCAAGACTTGTGTGCATATTAGGTTTGGAGCCCCGAGGGCTCGGGTGAGTTTCGAATAGGCTACGGGATGTTTTAGACTTGAAAATTCTGGTATTTTTGGCTTCTGCTATCATCTGGTATATCCTTCTTCGCGTTCGCGAAGGAACTCTTGCGAACGCGAAGAGTAGGTTGGTCCGAAGGAGAAATCCTTCTACGCGAACGCGAAGCACTGGTCGCAAACGCGGAGCGTTGGGGGCAATACCCTTCGTGAACGCGACCAGGCTAACGCGAACGCGAAGCATGGGAACCGGGGGAGGGGAATGATACTCTATGCGAACGCGGAAAGTGGCTCGCGAACGCAAAGGTTGGGGCGGTATACCTTCTCGAACATGTAGGGTGTCTTGCGAACGCGAAGGTTACTAGGACCACAACTCTACGAACGCGAGAGTTCTCTCGCTAACGCAAATAAGGTCTGTCTAGTGTTTTAAAAACGTAACTCAAAATGGGATTAGACCTAAATTTTATATTTTCTTCCATAGAACTTGACCTTGGGCGATTTTTGAAGTGGGGATTCAACACCAAATCATAGGTTCGTATTCTAAAACTCATCTCTTTAAATTTCCATCAAGATAAGTGTTGTGGCTAACCTTAGCTTGAGAGATTAGGTATTGTTGCCTTATTTGCTACCCGTTTAGTTGTTAAGTACGACGTATAGGTGAGTTGACGAGTACCTATACGTTGTTGTCGGGTCATATCATGCGAGTGAGTCTTATACTTGTGACCGTTGTGTTTCTTTATACTTATTGTTCCTGCCTAAACTGGTTAATACTCATGTTAAACAAGTCTTATTATGCTTTACTGGTTTTGAATATTGGTTGAGTATTGGATCAAGTTGATATTTCTGTTGTGAAGCTAAATGATGAAATGAAGTTGTTTAATTATGATGCCCTTGTCGGGTTGTTATTGTTTTTGTTGTTTCATACGGTGAGGAAGAGTGATAAAGCACGAAGGGTGATGTCGTGCACGTTTCTATTACTTATGCGGTGAAGAAGAGTGATAAAGTGTCACGACCCCACCCCCGGTCGTGATGGCGCCCAACACATTGCTAGGCAAGCCCGACCAATTATCAATCACAACCCCTTTGCTGTAGAGTTCATTACTCATTTAACAGAATGTAAATACCAAATTAACATAATAGGAGTCTGAAACAGTAGATAAAATGTGCGGAAGTCATAATAACATTACTACATAGCCCAGCGATCCGGTGTCACAAGTCAAGAGCCTCTATTACAAGTCTTTTAACAGCCTAAAACAAAAATAATCTAAGAATATTGGACATAAAGAAGATAGGAGGAGAAATCGGGTCTGCGGACGCCATGCAGCTACCTCGATGACTCCGGTGAATGATGAACAGCAGAAAAGCTCTCTCTATGCCTCAGGAACACCTGAATCTGCACACAAGGTGCAGGGAGTAATGTGAGTACTCCGACCTAGTGAGTAATAATCATAAATAATGGCTGACAGTAAGAAAACACGTAAAAGCACTAAGCAGTTCTATATCAAAGCAGTAAAACAACTCAAAGCAGCAAAATAGTGAAGAAGTCAAGTGAAATCTCATTAGATCAGGTAAAAACATGTAGCTTTTCAGGTATTTAACAAGTATAAACCCATTCCTCGAACACAATGACCATATATCTCTCACATCAACCGAAATCAAAATAACCGCTGCGGCGTGCAGCCCGATCCGTACATCGCTGTGGCGCACAGCCCGATCCATATAAATAGTCAACTGCGCTCGCTGGGGGTGTGCAGACTCCGGGAAGGGCTCCTACAGCCCAAGCGCTATATTGCTGCGGCGCGCAGCCCGATCCACATATATATCTGCTGCGGCGTGCAGCCCGATCCATAATATATATATATATATATATATATATATATATATAACATCCTCAGCACTTATGTTCTAGACCCCTCTCAGTCATTTTAATCACAGCCTCTCGGGCACAATAATATAAGGTAGGGGTCTCAGCCCACATATGTCTTTCATTTGGGATTAACATTTCAAAAACCGGTTCATATTGTTTTAAACAGTTAGAAACATGACTGAGGATATGGTTTTTAACAAGTAAAGTGAGGAAAATCAGTCATAATGCCCCCTAAGGGCTCTACAAGTCGGCACAAGGCCCAAAACATGGCAACTAGCCCAAATCATAACGATAATTATTAAATCTCAGTCAAAATGCGGTGAAATCACTAATCGGGACGGACCAAGTCAAAATCCCCAGCATTAATGGACCCCACGCTCATCATACATCGTGTGTCTCACCTCAACATAGCACTATGTTGTGCAAATCCGGGGTTTCAAACCCTCAAGATATCATTTACAATCATTACTCACCTCAAACCGGCCAAAGCTCTAGCTCGCTTTGCCCTTCCCTCTCAAATCGGCCACCTCACGCATCGAGTCTGACCAAAACCAGAGCAAATACGTCACAATACGCTAAGGGAACAAGGCCCAAGAGAAAACAATCGAAAAATATCAAAATCTCGAAATTAGCAAAACCCGAGCCCCGGGCCCACTTCTCGAAACTCAGAAATTTTCACATCATTAGACTCCTTATCTCCCCACGAGTTATACATATGAAAAACACAAGAATCGGAGTTCAATTGACCTTTCTAATCCCCAATTTTTGCTCTCTTAAGTTCAAGCCCTAAACCACCATTTTTATCCATTAATTCCTTAAATTTTCAGTCCTAATTCATGAAATAACACCATAGAATCGTGTTTTGGGTCCAAAATCCTTACCTTATCGAAGCTCCTTGAAATTCCTCTTCAAAAATGCCCACAATTCTCCAAGTCCGAAGTAAGAAATGATAAACCCTTCAAAATTCGCGAAGAAGGACTTAAATACGTTCTGCCCGGACAAAGTCGCATCTGCGGTCCAAAATCCGCTTCTGCGGACCGCTTCTGCGGTTTATTCTCCGCATTTGCGGAACTTCATTAAGTCCCGCCTGGCAACATCTGCGGTTCATTAGCCGCATCTGCGGTTCTGCAGGTGCGGCTCCCTATCCGCATCTGCGGTCCCAGCTTTACTCCCCTAACCCGCATCTGCAACCAAATTTTTGCATCTGCGGGCTCCTCGTCCGCTTCTGCGGAAATAGCTGCCCCCGACTAAAACTCGCACCTGCGGCCTCCCCTTCGCACCTACGAGATCGCACCTGCGGTCCCCTTTCCGCATGTGCGGAAATACTAGCAACAACAGAAATTTCTGCAGCAACACAAGTCCAAATTCTTCCCGTTAGCCATCCGAAATCACCCCGAGGCCCCCAGGACCTCAACCAAAAGCACCAACACATCCTAAAACCTCGTTCAAACTTGTTCCAATCATCAAAACACCTCAAACAACACCAAAACCATCAAATTACTTCGGATTCAAGCCTAAGATCTTCTAAAACCTTTGAAACACGCATTTGATCAAAAACCCAACCAAATCACCTCCGAATGTCCTGAAATTTTACGCACACATCCCAAATCACATAACGAAGCTACAACAACTCTCGGAATTCCATTCCAACCCTCGGATCAAAATCTCACCTATCAACCGGAATTCGCCAAAATACTAACTTCGCCAATTCAAGCCTAATTCTACAACGGACCTTCAAAACCCCTTCCGATCACACTCCTAAGTCACAAATCATCCCCCGAAGCTAACCGAATCATCGGAAATCACATCCGAGCCCTCTAACGCATAAGTCAACATCCGGTTGACTTTTCCAAACTGAGCCTTCCTTAAAGAGACTAAGAGTCTCATTTCCCACTAAAATCAATCCAAACCAACTCGATCACACAAGACACTGATAATGAAGCAGAAAATGGGGAAAATGGAGCGATAACTCATGAGACGACCGGTCGGGTCATCACATCCTCCCCAACTTAGACAAACGCTCGTCCTCGAGCGAGTCAAGAAACGTACCTGAAGCCTTAAATAGGTGAGGGTATCTGCTCCGCATCTCCCACTCGGTTTCCCAGGTAGCCTCCTCTACGGGCCGACCTCTCCACTGCACCTTCACCGAAGCAACATCCTTTGACCTCAACATCCGGACCTGACGATCCAAAATGGCTGCTGGCTCTACATCGTAAGTCAAATCACCCTCCAACTGAATCGTACTAAAATATAGAACATGGGACGGGTCTCCAATATACTTTCGGAGCATAGAAACATGAAATACCGGGTGCACACTCGACAAGCTGGGTGGGAAAGCAAGCATATAAGCCACCTCCCCAATCCTTCTAAGTACCTCAAAAGGCCCAATGAACCGCGGACTCAACTTCCCTTTCTTTCCAAATCTCATAACACCCTTCATGGGCGACACCTTCAGCAAAACCTTCTCACCAACCATGTAGGACACATCTCGAACCTTCCGGTCTGCATAACTCTTCTGACGTGACTGCGTAGTACGAAGTCTCTCCTGAATCACCTTCACTTTCTCTAAGGCGTCCTGAACCAAGTCTGTCCCCAATAGCCTAGCCTCGCCGGGCTCGAACCAACCAACTGGAGATCTATACCGTCTCCCATACAAAGACTCATATGGAGCCATCTGAATACTCGACTGGTAGCTGTTGTTGTAGGCAAACTCGGCTAGCGGCAAAAACTCATCCCATGAACCTCCAAAATCAATGATGCAAGCACGCAACATGTCCTCCAATATCTGAATAGTACGCTCGGACTGTCCGTCCGTCTGAGGATGAAATGTTATGCTCAACTCCACCTGAGTACCCAACTCTCGCTGCACGACTCTCTAAAACTGTAAAGTAAACTCAGTACCCCTATCTGAGATGACGGAAATCGGAACACCATGCAATCGAACAATCTCCTGGATATAAATCCCTGCAAGCCACTCTGAAGAATAGGTAGTACATACAGGAATGAAGTGCGCGGACTTGGTCAGCCGATCCACAATCACCCAAATAGCATCAAATTTCTTCGAAGTCCGAGGAAGTCCAACAACAAAGTCCATAGTGATCCTCTCTCACTTCCACTCGGGAATATCCATCTGCTGAAGCAAGCCACCCGGTCTCTGATGCTCGTATTTCACCTGCTGACAATTGAGACACCGAGCTACAAATCCCACAATATCTTTCTTCATTCTTCTCCACCAATAGTGTTGTCTAAGATCCTGATACATCTTCGCGACACCCGGATGAATAGAATACCGCGAGCTATGGGCCTCCTCCAGAATCAACTCCCTAAGCCCATCCATATTGGGCACGCAAATCCGGCCCTGCATCCTCAAAACACCATAATCACCGATGGTCACATCTCTGGCATCATCATGTTGAACCCTGTCCTTAAGGACAAGCAAATGCGGGTCATCATACTGGCGCTCTCTGATGCGATCATACAAGGAAGACCGAGAAACCACACAAGCCAACACCCGACTGGGCTCCGAAATATCTAGTCTCACAAACTGATTGGCCAAAGCCTGAACATCAACTGCAAGGGGTCTCTCCCCAACTGGAATGTACGCCAAACTCCCCATACTCACTGCTTTTCGGCTCAAAGCATCGGCCACTACATTGGCCTTTCCCGGATGATACAGAATAGTAATATCATAATCCTTATAAAACTCTAGCCACCTCTGCTGCCTCAAATTAAGATCCTTTTGCTTGAATAAATGCTGAAGACTGCGATGATCAGTGAATACCTCACAAGATACGCCATACAAGTAGTGCCTCCAAATCTTCAACGCATGAACTATGGCAGCCAACTCCAAGTCTTGAACATGGTAGTTCTTCTCATAGGGCTTCAACTGACGAGAAGCATAAGCAATAACTCTACCCTCCTGCATCAATACACAACCAATCCCAACTCTCGAAGCATCACAATATACGGTATATGAACCTGAAGCTGACGGCAAAACCAATACCGGAGCTGTGGTCAAGGCTGTCTTGAGCTTCTGAAAGCTCTCCTTGCACTCGTCTGACCATGCAAATGAAGCACCCTTCTGAGTCAACTTGGTCAAGGGCGATGCAATGGATGAAAATCCCTGAACAAATCGGCGATAATAGCCTGCCAACCCAAGAAAACTACGAATCTCTGTGGCTGAGGACGGTCTAGGCCAACTCTGAACCGCCTTTACCTTCTTTGGATCAACCTGAATACCCTCGCTGGACACCACGTGTCCCAAGAAAGCCACTGAACTGAGCCAAAACTCACACTTGGAGAACTTTGCATAAAGCTTCTCCTCCCTCAATCTCTGCAATACAACTCGCAAATGCTCCGCGTGCTCCTCCTGACTACGCGAGTACACCAGAATATCATCAATGAAAACAATAACGAACGAATCCAGATAAGGTCGGAATACACTGTTCATCAAATGCATGAACGCTGCTGGGGCATTGGTCAGCCCGAATGACATGACAAGAAACTCATAGTGACCATATCTAGTCCTGAAAGAAGTCTTAAGAATATCTGAATCCCTGATCTTCAACTGGTGATAACCCGAACGGAGGTTAATCTTTGAGAACACCCTCACTCCCTGAAGCTGGTCAAATAAATCATCAATGCGAGGCGGGATACTTTTTCTTAATTGTTACCTTGTTTAAATGCCTATAATCGATGCACATTCACATTGTGCCATCCTTCTTCTTCACAAACAGAACTGGCGCACCCCAAGGTGACACGCTAGGCCGAATAAACCCCTTATCTAGGAGTTCCTGAAGCTGCTTCTTTAATTCTTTCAACTCTGCTGGTGCCATGCGATATGGTGGAATAGAAATGGGTTGAGTACCCGGCACCAGGTCAATACCAAAATCAATATCACTGTCCGGTGGCATGCCCGGCAGGTCTGCGGGAAACACATCGGGAAAATCCCTCACAACTGGAACAGAATCGATACTAGGAGCCTCAGCTCCAACATCCCGCACAAACGCTAGATATGAAAGACAACCCTTCCCAACCATACGCTGGGCCTTCAAGAAAGAAATCACTCTACTCGGAACATGATCAGTCACACCCCGCCACTCGATCCGCGGTACACCCGGCATAGCCAATGTTGACTGCCTTAGCATGACAGTCTAGAATAGCATAACACGGAGATAGCCAATCCATGTCCAAAATAACATCAAAGTCCACCATGCTCAATAGCAATAGATCAACTCGGGTCTCCAGACCCCCAATAGTCACAACACATGACCGGTACACACGGTCCACAACAACAGTATCGCCCACCGGGGTAGACACATGAACAGGTAAAGCAAGAAACTCCCGGGGCACACTCAAATAGTGAGAAAAATATGAGGACACATAAGAATAGGTGGAACCGGGATCAAATAATACGGAGGCATCTATGTGGCAGACTGAAACAATACTTGTAATGACAGCATCTGAAGCAATGGCATCTGTCCTGCCTGGAATAGCATAAAAACGAGCCTGGCCACCGCCTGATCGACCTCCCCCGCTTGGGCGACCCCTGGCTGCCTAATCTCCACCCCTAGCTGGCTGGGTGGGTGCTGCAGTAACTGGAGCAGAAGTCGAGGGCTGACCCCTCAACTGATGCTGACCGTCACGGAGTCGAGTGTGAGCACGTGATTTTTGCCCTATATATGAATTATTCCCAAAAATTCAAACCGAATGAGTTTTTTTTTATTTTTATAATTTTTGTGTCATTTTTGATAATTGTTCGTATTTTATTTGTGCATTTTTATTCATATAAAAAATACAAAAATATACTTGGCATTTGTTTAGGATTTAATTTCATATTTTAGGATTAATTAGGGGTTAAATTATTTTAGAATAAAATACAAAGAAAATAACAAAATGGTCCTTTTTGCAGTTTTATCTTAAGTTTGTCTTAGTTTGTGTTTAAATTAGGAATTTGTGTAAATGGAAATTAAGAGATATCATTTTAGGGTCAATTTGGTTTTTGGTTTTAATTTTGCATTTTAATAAAATCAGAAAAATATACAAAAATGAAAATAAAAGAAACAAAAGAAGAAAAGAAATAAAAGAAAAAGAAGTGTTTAGGAAAAGGGGTTGCTTTAATAAGGGCCACCGGATTGGGCCATAATTGAATCTGCGCCCAAATTATTCCCATACCCGTCCAACCCATTCCCATTTACCCGGTCCAGTTCTTCATTTCCCAAAACGACACCGTTTAACCCCATTAAATCTGGGTCATCCATTAAATCTATCCAACGACCATGATGCTTCTCCATTATTAGATAAATTGTCGGATTTCGTCACTAACCCTAGAGACAGACTTGTCTTCCTCGTATCTCTCTCTGCAACTCCACCGGCGGAGCCGCCGCCGGCGAACGCCAGTTACTCCGAATGGCCCCAAATTAACACCCCGTGATCCTCTCTTCTCCCTCATCTCAAATCTACAAACAGTTCCCTTTAAAACCCAGCCCAGCTCTTAGAACCTTCGTCGAAACATTTTCCGGCCATGACACTACCAGTCCCAAATGGCACCAAATTAACATCTTAGGGTCGCCTGAGCCTCCTCTGCCCAACCCCCATAACCACATGTCTCGAATCTCAATGTAACTTCTCGAATTTGGATTTTTAGATTCTCCGGCCAAACCTTAAATAACCCAATCCTTACCAAATGAGTACGATAGGGTTCCTGGACTGCCCTCATAAAAATTTTAGTGCCAATAGAGCTCGAATTTCACCGGAAATGGCCAAATTAGAGAATTGATGAAGTGGCCGGATTTTGTTTAGTAAGTTCGTTCCCTTCATTTTCTTTTCTTTTTCAATTAGAGTGTTAGAATGATTTTGACAATAATTAGTTTTCATGATTAGTTAATGCTGAGGATCCGATTGGTTTTGGTTTTTAGTCGCCTGCTATCTATTCGTTCCGATTAGTTTAATTTGGTAGTGGTCTTTTAAATGTTTTTTGGTTTAGCTTGACTTCTGTTCTTAATTCTGTTAGACTAATGGTTGATAGTGGTTTACTTCTGATTGTTGATCGAATTGGTTAATAATCTAACAAATTCTGTGATTAATGCTTGTTTTTGTTATAGTTGAGTACATCCATGTTTAGTTTAGTTGATTAGAGTTAGCGGGTCAGTCCTTAGTATAATTAGTTAATAAAGGGTTAATTTGAGGATTTCATTTGGGGACTGAATTTGGGAATTACTAGAAGCTTCTAGGAGGGGTGGTAATTAAAAGTTTAGATTGATAGTGGTAGTTGCTTGTGTCCCAAGTTAAAAACTCAGGGACTGAAAGTGGAAAATTAACAGGGGCCTAAAGAAAATTTGAAGTCTGTTGCTCACTTCTGGCTGCCTATAAGAAGGCATTAGAATTGCCTTGGGGGAGAGGGAGAAAAAATCCAAAATGAGCCTCATATAGAATCTGATCTGCTACTTTGAGTTCCAAGTCAGAAATTTCAAAATTCCTCATTCTAGATCTCAATCCTCTACAGAAAAACCAAAAATAATAGAAAATCTAATAGAAAAACCAAAAAAAA